>NW_015151632.1:11826-14410 GCF_000732505.1 Cyprinodon variegatus
TCTGCTCTCTTGTAATATGAATAGCTGGTCTACCTGGACCACCTAAAACAGAATCATATTCAAATGCATCAGCATAATGTTTACTTTTACATCTGTTTTTCTCTGCCTATATCTGAATATCCTCTAGAGGTGTCCCTGTTTCTACTAAGGGTGACACTGCATTTCACACAATCTATACATTTATTTCTATATACATATTTTTCTATTGCAATTACATAAACACAAAGCTTTAAACCTTTACAGCAACAAAGTGTCAATCATACGTCTAATGGACACAGAAGGTGATATTCTAGAATACACAGAATTTAAAAGAAAATTTATATTGCCTACAAAGACGATTTATATTTTTGATCAAGGCAATTCTGGTAACCATGATAAATTTGGTCAAAGGAATGATTCAATAATCTGATGTAGCACCGATCTTCCCCACTTTTAGATAAATACAATTTTACGGATCTCAAATTCAGTAACAAAATGATACGAGAACATATAAATAAGGAAAGTTTCCCTCTCCCAGTTAAGAGGAATTTAGATGAAAGAAGTTCATTTTAAAACAACAAATAATATCTATCCCTGTGCAACATTTCTTAAATTTAAGATTTAAATTTGATGTTGGTGCTTTTGTTAGAAAGACTTAGAAACACAAGAACATCTTTTTTACAGTTGTTGTGTGGTTTAGTCTTTTTGGGAAAAGATTCATGATTTGTTATCAACAAAAAATTTGATTCCTAAATAAAAAGACAGAAATTTGGAATTTTAATGTAATGTTATATTCATTATCGGAAAATGATTTATTCTTTAAAATGTCTCCCAATTTCCAAGCAAAACGTTTTCATGACTCAATTAAGTTACTGGAAAATCAGAAATCCTTCAGGTTTTCAGATTTTATAGCAGTAGACTTTAGCTAAACTCCTGTGTTACTTGTTTTATTTTGTTTTTCTATTTCTATTTTTTCCTTCTGATTCTTTTTAAATGTTTGTCTGTTTAAGTTTATATTGTTTTTTATCTTATAAAAACCGTTATGAATTGCATCTGTTCAATTGTACTTTTCTGCTCTTTGAAATAGTATTTTGAATTTGTTTAAATAAAAGTAAAAATAAATAAAAAGTAAGTGTGAATCAGACATGAAGCGGAGGTGCGCTTTTATTTTCAGAGGAGCAGAAGGAGGGTGCAGTAATGCCTCGCGCCGTCTAGCAAGTCAAAATCAAGAGCTAGCTGGCTTTGCTATAATTTCCGAAGAGGCAGAAAGCTTTACCACAGTATTAAAAACTGCATCTGGTTATTACCTGAACCGGCCCGGGCTGCCGAATATTCATTGTTTCCAGATCGGACATGAGTCGATATTCACACTTTCAGCTCCTCTAAGCCGTTTTTAAGGGCGTTGTGTGCGTCGGCAGAAAGATGATCAGAAATTCTTTCCAAATTTCTCAAGCATTCTTCAAGAACGCGCTTTTCTTGCTCCCGGCATAACCCATCATGAAAAACCCTTTCAATATTGTGGCATTTTCTCACAATTTTGTCCAAAACTGCCATTGAATCTTCAGGCAATTGTTTGAACAGCTTAGTACAGCCAATTAGTACAGCTTACACGCAATCTCTTGCTTCAGATATCTAAAATTGCAGTACTGACTAGTCATAATTACGTTTGAGATATCTTAAATTATAATTACTGATGTGTGACGCTTTAAATGACGAATCCGGTGACGTAATTTGAGATATCTTGAAAGGAATTTTGACTAGTCAAAATGTGATTTAAGATAACTTGAATTATTATTCTTGCTAATCAGATTGCAAATAGAGATATCTTAAATTACCGTTCCAGATAGTCAAAATGTGGTTTTGTCGAGTCAAAAAGTATTTTAATATATCTGGAATGTAATTATGGATAGTCAGACGAAACCGAATTTATGTTAAAACGGCTTGCCATACCGCTGAAGTTTATCTTCTGTGGTCTTCTGCCGTTCAGAGTCACTCTGACGTCAAAGCTGACTGTGGTTAATGGCGTCACTGTGCTACATTTGTTAAAATCAGGTAGGAAATCATCTGAGGCAGGAAGTTTGATATGAACCGGAACATGCTCCAGTAAATCGGTTAGGATGCTATTTTTTTATACAATATATTTTGCTTAAACCTTGAGAATACATTTTATTATATTTGGACTAATGCAACTAATCCTACCCCCAATGTGGAAAATGGAAACTTCGACACTTTTTTGAGCGCCTGAACGTCTCACCAAGCCCTGCTGGAGGAAGCGGTTCCGCCGCCGCTAGCGATGCCATGTCCCGTCTCAGCGATGAACCCTGGCTCTAGGGACGAAATGGAGGCTCAGGTCCGCGATTCCTTTTCTTGTCTGTGTGATTGAGAGGCTGGCCGGTGGTGGGCGGGAGCCCCGGGTCTAGGTGAGGACCTGGTTCCGGGTTTGATAGGAAGTGTAGGCAGCTAACAGGTCTGAGGGCTGCTAGAAGCTTACAGTTCTGAGGAATGCCAGCGGCTAATAGGTCTAAAGAATGCTAGCAGCTAACAGGTCTGATGTCTGCTAGAAGCTTACAGTTCTGAGGAATGCCAGCGGCTAATAGGTCTAAAG
>NW_015151632.1:17119-18472 GCF_000732505.1 Cyprinodon variegatus
AGAATGCTAGCAGCTAACAGGTCTGATGTCTGCTAGAAGCTTACAGTTCTGAGGAATGCCAGCGGCTAATAGGTCTAAAGAATGCTAGCAGCTAACAGGTATGAGAGCTGTTAGCAGCTAACATGTCCAAGGGTTTCTAGCAGCTGATGGGTCTGAGAACTGCTGGGACCGGTACCGCTTCCATCCTGGTTCCAGGGTCGGGAGCGGTACCAGGAGCGGTGAGGGTGGACTTCTGGCTGGGCTCCATGTTCGGTTGTTCTCGTTAACTGGATCTGTTTCTCCTTTAGGACCCTGGAGCCATGGCTTCCCTCTGCAGCCTCGGATGAACAGACCTAAGCTGGACCCAGACGAGCCCGCCCACCTGGCCCCGCCCACCGGGGGGGCTCCCTTCTGCCCGTCTCCCTCTCCAGTCATGGCGGGATTCAAGCGAGGGTACGACGGAAAGATCGCCGGCCTTTACGACCTGGACAAGACGCTGGGGCGGGGCCACTTTGCCGTGGTCAAACTGGCGCGGCACGTCTTCACCGGGGAGAAGGTGGCGGTGAAGGTGATTGACAAGACAAAGCTTGACACGGTGGCGACGGGCCACCTGTTCCAGGAGGTGCGCTGCATGAAGCTGGTGCAGCACCCCAACATAGTGCGGCTGTACGAAGTGATCGACACTCAGACCAAGCTGTACCTGATCCTGGAGCTGGGCGACGGCGGCGACATGTTCGACTACATCATGAAGCACGAGGAGGGTCTGAACGAAGAGCTGGCGAAGAAGTACTTTGCTCAGATAGTCCACGCCATCTCCTACTGCCACAGGCTGCACGTGGTGCACCGGGACCTGAAGCCTGAGAATGTGGTGTTCTTCGAAAAGCAGGGACTAGTGAAGCTCACCGACTTCGGCTTCAGCAACAAGTTCCAGCCGGGCAAGAAGCTGACCACCAGCTGTGGCTCCCTGGCCTACTCGGCTCCAGAGATCCTCCTGGGCGACGAGTACGACGCTCCGGCCGTCGGTAAGTAGGAACCTTCAGACTACTGGTCAGCTGGCTGAATGACTGAAGCAAAGGAAAAGCTAGCAGCCTGGTGGAGCCGCTGATCTTCTCCACAGTTAGCACTTGGACACGTCTAGATTCTGCAGATGTTTGTTCTCTGAGGGACGCCTTAGATTAAAACCAGAGATGAAGCATCTACAGCGAACAGGGAGCGCCTTAATCCAGGCTTCCATCAGACGCTTGCAGCTTCTGGAGGCCTTGGTGGGTCTCTGCGTTCCAGTCTAAGGGTTCCAGTCTGTTGGTTCCGGTCTCAGGGTTCCGGTCTGTTGGTTCCGGTCTCAGGGTTCTGCTTCCTGGGTTCCTTCCAGAACCC
>NW_015151632.1:21004-22789 GCF_000732505.1 Cyprinodon variegatus
CCGGTCTCAGGGTTCCGGTCTGTTGGTTCCGGTCTCAGGGTTCCGGTCTGTTGGTTCCGGTCTCAGGGTTCTGCTTCCTGGGTTCCTTCCAGAACCCACAGCAGATGGAAAGCCCAACACTGAGATGCTTTCTCTGCTGTCAGATATTCACTTCCTGTTTCTGAAGGAAGCTGTGGTTACTCTCTAGAACAGGTGTAATGGCTGTCCTTAAAGCGCCACATGTAACTTATAAATGGAACTAAATGTAATTGAATGTAATGTAAAATAAATGTAACTACTATGTTAAATAACTCATTATTTATTATAATTTATTGAAGTGACAATTACAGTTGCATAGAAAACATATGCTTGCTTGTTTCTCTAACATAAATCCTTTTAAATTTAGTCAGCTTATGAAAACCCACATAACTCCATTAATGAAGGATCAAACGTCCAAGTGAATAAAGAGAGAGAACATAAAACTGAGCTGCAAAAAACACGTATGACACATGTAGCATTTTTAAAAAAAAAAAGCTATGCACAGCTTTGCATCCCACTGATGGTTTGATGCAAACATTAAATAATTACAACAGAATCATTCAATTTTATTGACATAAATTGAATGATTCCCCCAAACATTTCCCGCAGACCATCTTTTCACATTTATGACAAACGTAATATGGGCGTTTTTTTGTGCAGCGCTGAAGCTCCTGCCGCTGTTTTCTGTGCCTCACCAAGGCTGCTCTACTGCGGGGGAGGGGCTGGAAACCTGCGGTTTGTCTGCAACTTTTTTACCAGTTCACGGATAAAATCTCTGCGTAAGAAAAAAAATAATCAAACAGCTCCTGAACAGTACCAACGCGTTTATAGCTGATCTTTCCAGGAGATTATAAATTACAGCCACAGGTCACCTTCGCGTCGGAGCTTTTACAGAATCCTTTCTAATCCTCTGAGCTAGGGCTGCAACAACGAATCAATAAAAATCGACTTTTAAAAGCGTTGGCAGCGAATTTCCGCCGCCGCCATCACTGCCACTTGATAGAAGCGGGGGAAGAAAAAAAAATACGGCAGAGCGAGCCGGCGCCGCAGCTGAGCAAAGGCCGTTTTCAAAAGGCAGAAACGTCAACTTTTACCGATACCGCAAACGCAAGCTGCGTCTCAATTCGCAGTCTGCGCTTTGTAAAGCGAAAAAAGTCGTAACATGCAGCTTTTGTAAAAACAAATGAACATGGCACGGAAGCACCTCTGTTATGATGCAGCACCTAAAAAAGGAAATACGTTGGAGCCTTCGATGGCAGTGAAGAGAGCTGATCAGCAGGGTGAGCGGCCATGTTTGTTTGGTTCTAAAGTGGGGAAACGTAACGTTAGTTTCTCAGGTAGCTCATCTGATGCTTTCCTTACTGTGTTTGTAGGTTACAGACAGTGAGAAGGTTGGCTACCGTATTTCACCACTATAAGGCGCATATAAACGTCTTTTGATTCCCTCAAAATGTGCGGTGCGCCCTTTGGTGTGGTGCGCCCTTTGTGTGTTGTTACTGCGGACTTCTGAGACCACCATGCACCATGCAGAACTCCTCATCTCCTCATTGAGGAGATGATGAAAGGGTGGCTGAGGGAGGTGAATGTAAGGAGACCAGGTGGTTTTTTCCACTCATCACCATCGCTGTTACTTTGTGACTCCATGCGTGCCCATCTCACAGCCGTTGTAAAAAACATGGTGAATCAAATGAACGCTGTGCTCGCTGTTATTCAACCTGCAGCAGAAGCAGCGAGTTTACATGCAATGTCAATGGTTGACGCGGGTAT
>NW_015151632.1:26697-27716 GCF_000732505.1 Cyprinodon variegatus
GGAGTGATCCTGTTCATGTTGGTCTGCGGCCAGCCGCCATTCCAGGAAGCCAACGACAGCGAGACCCTCACCATGATCATGGACTGTAAATACACGGTGCCCAGCCACGTCTCCAGCACCTGCAAACAGTGAGTCTTCTTCTCCTTTTAGTCGCTCTGGGTCCACTTTATGCAGGAATCAGAACAAATCAAACACTTTATTTAGCTGAACTTTAGCGTTTTTTGTCTGATTATTATAGAAGGAAACATCGCTTTGTCCAAGAGACTGAAGCAAAGCAGCATGATCAATGATCACCTTGGTGATGAAGATCAATAGCTAGTGAGCAAGATAATAACTGTCCCATTCATGTAGTAATAACAGCATAAGCAAATACTTCAAATGTACAAATATATTTTAGAAACATGACACAGGGTTTGAAGATTAGAGAATGATGACGGTTGAAACTGCTGACAGGAAGCAATGGATCTAAAGAAAGGGGGAGAGACGGACAGGAACCATTTGAAGCTTTCTAGGAACTCTGTGCTCTGATGAATGAAAATACGTCATTAAGTACAAGAGGAGAAAGAGGCGAGGAGACTCAACCCAAGAGAAGGAAAAATCAAATCCATCCAAATTTACATTGATAATCTATTTGATGATGGGATCAGTAGTTTTTGGGAATTGTAATATAATTAGGAGCCAAATTTGTGATTTAGTTTTTTCCGTACCCCCCCAGAGAGAGATCTGGGAAGTCTGTCAGTTTTTTGTTTTTTCTTCATAAAGAGGTGAGCTACTCCTACCTGCTCTATCTGCTCCTTGTTCTGTGAGGTTTAAAGAGGATCACTACTTTATCTGTTTTCCCTCCTCCTGAACTCCTATCATTCCGTAAAAGTTTAAAAACAATCCACTGGACTTGGTTTCCAAGATTTGAAGACGTTCCTCCACCTCTCCAGGAAGCTTTCAAATGTCTGGATCCGCAGTGAGTTTGAGTCTTATATAGACAAGGTCTTGTATCGCTTGGAAACATGCAATTAGAAACC
>NW_015151632.1:30616-33541 GCF_000732505.1 Cyprinodon variegatus
ATCCTCATCAGCAACTCCTATCATGTTTAATGTTTTCTGGTTTTTATGTTTCATTCATGGTTTTTGCCCAGTCTGTTCCGCCTGCTTTTTCCCTCTGTAATTTCCAACCCTCCCTGTGAGTTTAACAGGTTTTATTTTGTATTTTCCCCCCAAGCGGATGTGTTTTACTTTGTAGCTGCATCACTCTTCCTGTCACAAATTAGTGAAATTAGTCTCCAGGACTATCTCTGTGGGGTCTGATCTTCTCCATGGATTCTGAGCTACATCAGAGTGGGTGTGTTCTAGGCTCCGCCCTGATGTGGAACGTAGGGGAGCAGGTCCTTCACCTCTGTGCCTCTCCATCCTCTCCCAGTCTCATAGACCGCATGCTGCAGAGGGACCCCAGACGCAGAGCCTCCCTGGAGGAGATCGAGGGACACACCTGGCTGCAGGGGGTGGACCCCTCTCCAGCCACCAAGTACAGCACCCCCCTTGTCTCCCACAAGAACCTGTCAGAGGAGGAGCACAACAGCATCATCCAGCGCATGGTTTTAGGAGACATCGCCGACAGAGAGGCCATCGTGGAGTAGGTGTCATTACTGCTACACATTACACATTCTGCAGTCTATATATGGTCAGAGGAAGTCAGGAGGCATCTTCATCTTAAGCTGCTCCTAGCTGATGACATCATTAAAGGATTGAATCCTTTAATTCAGTCTAAAAGGAAAACATTCCTGTCTACGTGGGTCCATGTAGGAGACACCACAGGCAGGTGGAAGCAGCTCTGATCAGAGGTCCTGCTAACACTCAACCCAAAATCCCACATCCTCTGGAACCGCCCCTCTCCGTCCCAGAGCGTCCCGCATGATGAAACACCTCCCCGCACGATTACACACCTCCCCGCACCGTCACAGACCACTCTGTTCCAGTGTGCCCTGCTCCGTTGTAGACCGATCTCTTTCAGACCGCTCCATTCCAGAACATCACACACCATTCCAGACTGCCCCGCTCTTTTTCAGAGTGCCCCACACCGTTCTAGACCCCCCGCTCCGTTCCAGACCACCACACACCGTTCCAGAGCATCCCTGCTCCGTTCCAGAGCATCCCTGCTCCGTTCCAGAGTGCTCTGTTCCGTTCCAGACCGCGCCATTCCAGAGCGCCCAGAGAAGACGTACGTAGACTGTCACATTTGGAGGAGTAGGGGTGGATTTAGAACAGTTCCTATTGATTAACATGACTGCGTAAATACTCTTCACGATGTATGTTATTGGGGCGGAGCAGAGTCGGGCAGTGACGGAGGATGTGGACTTTGGGGGTAAGCAGTTGGCAGTGGCAGCATCATGATGTGGTTCTCCACACTAGTTCCCATCAGAGTTTGGGCTCTCACTGGCCGTGCAAAACTGGGAAGAATGGATGAACTCCTTCCTCATATTGGTCTATTGTTCCAGGGCCCTGGAGACCAACAAGTACAACCACATCACAGCTACCTACTTCCTGTTAGCAGAGCGGATCCTGAGGGAGAAGCAGGAGAAAGAGGTCCAGACGCGCTCCTCCAGCCCCAGCAACATCAAGGCTCATTTCAGGTAACTGTGGGGTAAATGTGGAATGGAGCTACGGTGGCCCACAGGTCCCAGTCTCAGAGTGTCCACCTGCTAGGCTCTGTGGAGAGCAGATGCTCTGATATATAAGGCCCTTCATGTCTGAGCCGTCCTTGCTGCCAGTTACTCTGAGGAGCGTTCTAGTTCTAATTCATCACGTTCTGGACGTCGGAAATGTGTAAACGCCGACATTCAGACGCTGATCTGTAGCTTCAAGCTAGAGAGCAGCTTGGCTTTATTCACTTTATGAGTTCATCAGTTCATCAGGATTATAATTACACTAATATCTGCAGTTCTTGTTGGGAACTCCAGACCTTCAGCATACCGCCGGGAGGCAGTGCTGGAAATCCCCGCTCAAAGGTCTCTGCTGCTGCCAGCCAGCTTGTGGGGGATTTCCGGCTGCCATTTGTAGCGGCTGGAAGTGAATAGAAAGAGTTTAAGGTTCGTGGTTAAAAACCGCTAGAACCAGAATATATAATCCAATATTTTTCATCAGCAAGTTTTAACATTTCTAGTTAATTTGGGTATTAATACATTTTTCACCACTGCTCAGTGAGAAAATGAGTAATAAGGATAAGCGCTCGTTCTGTTAGTGCTGGATTTTGAAAAGCCCTCAATATTTATTTCTTTCTAATAGGCAGACAGAGATCAGAGCTTTAGTGTCTGTTTACCAGAAAACTCCTGGATTAGCTGTTGGGATTGGTTGACGAAGGGACGAAGGTCGTTTCCAAAGGGACAGCACTAGGGGCGGGGTCCTTGACAAAGGGACAACATTAGGGCGGGTCCTTTACAAAGGGACGACATTAGGGCGGGGTCCTTGACAAAGGGACGGCATTAGGGCAGGGTCCTTGACAAAGCAACAGCATTAGGGCAGGGTCCTTTTTAGGGACAGCATTAGGGCAGGGTCCTTTAAGGGACAGCATTAGGGCCAGGTCCTTGACAAAGGGAGAGCATTAGGGTCGGGTCCTTGACAAAGGGACGGCATTAGGGCAGGTTACTTTAAGGGACGGCATTAGGGCAGGGTCCTTGACAAAGGGACGGTATTAGGGCAGGGTCCTTTAAGGAACAGCTTTAGGGCCAGGTCCTTGACAAAGGGACGGCATTAGGGCAGGGTCCTTGACAAAGGGACGGCATTAGGGCAGGGTCCTTGACAAAGGGACGGCATTAGGGCAGGGTCCTTGACAAAGGGACGGCATTAGGGCTGGGTCCTTTAAGGGACAGCATTAGGGCTGGGTCCTTGACAAAGGGACGGCATTAGGGCTGGGTCCTTTAAGGGACGGCATTAGGGCAGGGTCCTTTAAGGGACGGCATTAGGGCAGGGTCCTTTAAGGGACGGCATTAGGGCAGG
>NW_015151632.1:34450-35567 GCF_000732505.1 Cyprinodon variegatus
TTTACCAGAAAACTCCTGGATTAGCTGTTGGGATTGGTTGACGAAGGGACGAAGGTCGTTTCCAAAGGGACAGCACTAGGGGCGGGGTCCTTGACTAAGGCACGACATTAGGGCAGGTCCTTTACAAAGGGACGACATTAGGGCGGGTCCTTTACAAAGGGACGACATTAGGGCGGGTCCTTTACAAAGGGACAGCATTAGGGCAGGGTCCTTTAAGGGACAGCATTAGGGCAGGGTCCTTTAAGGGACAGCATTAGGGCAGGGTCCTTTAAGGGACAGCATTAGGGCAGGGTCCTTTAACGAACAGCATTAGGGCCGGGTCCTTGACAAAGGGACGGCATTAGGGTCGGGTCCTTGACAAAGGGACGGCATTAGGGCTGGGTCCTTGACAAAGGGACGGCATTAGGGCTGGGTCCTTGACAAAGAGACGGCATTAGGGCAGGGTCCTTTAGGGCCAGGTCCTTGACAAAGGGACGGCATTAGGGCTGGGTCCTTTAAGGGACAGCATTAGGGCAGGGTCCTTGACAAAGGGAGGCATTAGGGCTGGGTCCTTTAAGGGACGGCATTAGGGCAGGGTCCTTTAAGGAACAGCATTAGGGCTGGGTCCTTTAAGTGACAGCATTAGGGCTGGGTCCTTGACAAAGGGACGGCATAAGGGCTGGGTCCTTTAAGGGACAGCATTAGGGCTGGGTCCTTTAAGGGACAGCATTAGGGCTGGGTCCTTTAAGGGACAGCATTAGGGCTGGGTCCTTGACAAAGGGACGGCATAAGGGCTGGGTCCTTTAAGGGACAGCATTAGGGCTGGGTCCTTGACAAAGGGACAGCATTAGGGCTGGGTCCTTTAAGGGACAGCATTAGGGCTGGGCCCTTGACAAAGGGACGGCATTAGGGCTGGGTCCTTTAAGGGACAGCATTAGGGCCGGGTCCTTGACAAAGGGACGGCATTAGGGCAGGGTCCTTTAAAGGAATAGTACACCCAAAACATGATTAGCCTTCATTTTCTACTCACCCCCATGCTGAACAACACTCTGGAGTACTTTTTTAAAATCTCAAATGCATCTGGAGATCTGGGAGGCTTCTTGCTGTCTGCTGACATTCAAATAATGGAGGTCTATGG
>NW_015151632.1:36429-37999 GCF_000732505.1 Cyprinodon variegatus
TATACAGTTGGAGGAATCTTGATTGGTCCTGCTTAACCAGAAGGGACAGAACCTTCTCTAGGCACCAGTTCAGACGGCCTGTCGGCCTGTATGAAGCCCAGCCATCAGGGCATTTACATTTTCTAAAGTTGGTCTCCTGAAGGGATTGAGGTGGAATCCCATTTTCAGAAGAATGATAGAGCATAGACAGCAAAGGGTCTATCCATCCTAATGGCCTCCCAGCCTGATCCTGTTGGGTCTGGTTCTGGTTCGGTGGGCTCTTTCCATCTTTAAGACCGGGGTAGCCATGATTGGACGATCTCCACCGGCTGCCCAGCGTCCGTATCCTCTGCCAAACCAAAGCCATGAATGCCTGCTATAATATATAGGGAGATTTGCACCAAGTGGCGCAGAGCTCCTAAAACGGCGTTTGCTACATCATCTGACCCGACCCAGCTCTGAGCGGGTGGAGGGACGTCCTCTAATGAGGACATCTCTGCTTCTCCACATGTTTGTAGGTGTGGTTGGCTAGAGGATCCTCTCAGCTACTCTTCCAGCTGTCATCCATATAGCTGACATCCTTCATGTTCAACGGGGGGGGCGTGTTTGTCTCTTCTCCATAGGCAGTCCTGGCCGACCAGAGTGGACATGCATCAGGACATAGAGGACACGTTGGCCTCTTCATCCATGTCACACGCTGGAGGCCCCCAGTCCCCAGCGCGCAGTGCAGAGAACCTGCTCAACGGGCACCGCCCCAAAGGCGTGATGGACCTGGGCCGACGGGAGGACGCTTCAGTCACTGACTCATCTCAGGTTCTCGCACACGTCTCTTCACACAGTTTTACTTCAACAGAGCAGGGTCCTCCTTCAGCTTCACATGTTGGCCAAAAACATTTCAGCCCCCAAAAAAGGTCAAGAGAGACTAATACCAGTCTCTCTTGACCTTTGTGCCCTCAACTATGAGAGCTGATACTTTCCTCCTAGATACTGAGTACCAAGCTGAAAACTGATGGAAGACTCAGTCATAATGTAGGGGGATCGTCGTTAGTCCTACTCACATGCTGCTTGGTGCCTCAGGAGTCCCACAAACCTGCCATGTGCAATAGGACTCCTCCTGGAGCCTGACAGGCACCACAGACCTACAGGCTCCACTTCCTCTGCCTCCCCCACAGTCTGGGAGAATCCCTCCTAGAGGTGGGAGTTAAACGCGTGCCTGAGGTCTCCACCAGACATTTCCAGCAGCCCCGATCCTGCTGGTTTGGGGCTTCCAGGTCCGTCCAGCTCCCTCCTCTTCCAGCGTATCTAACTCACCACCAGCTGGTGATTGATGGACAGCTCCACCTCTCTTCACCTGAGTTTTCAAGACATGCGGCCCAAGGTCTGAAGATTCTACTACAAAGTCAATATCAACCTCCGGTTCAGGGTGTCCTGGTGCCCAGTGCACCGATGGACATCCTGATGCCTGAACCTGGTTTTCCTTATTATACAGGCTCTGACCTGCACTGAACCCCAATAATGAAACACCACTCAGGTTCAGAGCTGGGGTTCCTAACAAACACTTAGAAGATGGCATTACATCACTCCTAGCTCC
>NW_015151632.1:38608-44016 GCF_000732505.1 Cyprinodon variegatus
TCTGTGCCGGAGCTTCTGGTCCTGCTGCATCTTCTGGGACCTTCAGAGGTTCTTCCCCAGCAGCAGCCAAGCAGAGAGTCTGTCTGTTCAGGTCTGAATGTTTTGCTGTCTTCAGCTGTCCTCAGGCTCTACTTGATGGAATCATTCAATGTCATCCCTGTTGTTATTAGGGTGGAGGAAGATGAAGAGGAGGAGGAGGACCCCTCCCCCCTTCCGTCCCAGGTGATCCTGCGGCGTAAGCCCCCCTCCATCACCAACCGCCTCACCTCCAGGAAGAGCGCCCCGGTGCTCAACCAGATCTTTGAAGAGGAGGGCGAGTCGGACGACGACTTTGAGATGGACGAAGGCCTGCCGCCCAAACTTAGCCGCCTCAAGATGAACATGGCCGGGACCGCCAGCGGCCTGGGCCCCGGAGTGGCATTATCTACGTCTCCGGGGCCCACACCGAAGAGGTACCACAGGCGGAAGAGCCAGGGACGGGGCTCGTCTTGTTCCAGCTCAGAGACCAGCGACGACGACTCAGAGAGCCACAGGAGGCGTCTGGATAAGGACTCAGGATTCACCTACAGCTGGAACCGCAGAGACAGCAGCGAGGGGCCCCCTGGCAGCGAGGGGGGGGGCAGCAGCTCAGGCCAGGGGAAGCCCCCCTCTGACGGGGGCGGTTCCTCTGGTCCCGACAGAGGAAATCCTCCTGGGGCTGACGGCACTGGGGAGCCAGAAGGCAGTGGTGGTGGAGGGGGAGGCGGGAGAACAGAGGGCGGCAAGGGCCAACAGGACCGCCCCCCCAGCTGCTGCAGCCACGGCGGCTCCACCAGGCCTTCCCTTGGCATGGCGGGCCGCGGTGCCGAGCTGGTGGAGAGTCTGAAGCTGATGAGCCTGTGTCTCAGCTCCCAGCTCCAGCAGCACCGGGGGGGCAGGGGGGCGCGGGCCACACAGGGTCGGGGGGTGAAGGTCCAAGACAAGACACCATGGAGGATCTGCATCGGTCCCACCCACAGCCTGGGCTCCATCGCCCTCCCTAGATCTCACGGTGCACTGCTCCTCCACCAGAAAGAGGTGCGAGGTCCACGGACCGGCCCCAGGGACACTCCCAGAGACATGGAGGCCCTGAAAAACGGTGTTCTGCAACTACCTCTGTGTGAGAAGACCATCTCTGTGAAGATCCGCTCCAGAGACAGTCTGCTGTGTTCCTCAGCGCAGGCCAACTGCTGCCAGGTCATCTGAGCTCATCTTTATCCTCCTATTCCTCCGAGTTTAGCCCGACTGCACTTTAACCTTTGTTCTGTGGATGTGGAGCAGAGTAGGAGGCTCCATACTGACAGAACCACAACCTTTTAACAGCCAGATCTCCTCCCGACCCGTCTGCTGGGTTCCCTGCTCCTCATGGTGCTGGTTGCTCTCTGAAGAACCTCAGAGGCCAGGCAACTTTGGACTGCAGGTCTTCCTGGGTCCAGGTCTGCTGCTGGGGGCAGCAGGCTCAGCATCTGTCTTTGTCCTCCAGGTCCAAACACCTTCAGTAGTGGGGGTTTGTTGGTCCCCCAAGCAGCGCTGGGTTTCATCGGACCAGTTCTTAAGGTGGATTGGGGTTCTGGAGGTGTTCTGAGTGCAGAGTTGGGTGGTTCAGTGACAGATGGTGAGATGCTGTTGGAGAACTGTCCACAATGGTTCTGGTTCTACATTCTAACGAAGTAGAATTCAGGAACATAGAGGTTCTGGACACATTTAATGGGGTTTCAGCCCGGTTCCTCTGACCCAGGACAGAACCAGGGATCCTCCGGTGTTACTACCGCTGTCGTTCCTGTCCTGATATGTCAAATAGGGGGACCAGGTCCAGACTGAGTCCTGGCTGAGCTTCAGGACCTTCATCATCAACACACCTGTGACCCGGTTCTGTTGCCTTTTAACTTATGTTTTCAGAACAGGACCAGTTCATTTCCCAGGGAGGGATCATTCTACAGCTGCAGGTTCGGGTTTGGACCCTGAGCGCCATCCCTCGCCGGTAAAACCTGGAGCTCCAGCACCCAATGGCAGTTTGGACCAGTGAGACGGAACTGGTGGGCCAGAGTGTGGATCAGTTGGGCCCAGTTGTTTTTAAACGGATTGCATAGAACCTGTCCTTTCTGGACCTAGAATATGTTCAGGACCCAAATGTAGCTGGCTGGTGTTCTGCTCCAGAGCAGCTGCTGGTTCCATCTTCTGACTGGGAGGCTGGCAGTGTTTTAGGGCATTGGTAATAAGCTACAGCATGTTGCAGCTATGTGTACAGAAGTGGTTCAGAACCAGTTTCTGACCTTTGTTTTGTTTTTTACTTCTGCAGCGACCCACTGGACCCCTGTTAGTTCATTTGCAGACTTCCTGAACCAAATGTACATAGATGTAAATATGTTGGTTGTCCTCATATAGAAGGTTCTGGTTCTTAGTACATTCAGCCTGATACTGACTGTAGTCCTCTGGATGAATTTCATGTGCTCTTCATGCCGTCGCTTCTCACTGTTGTCTGTTTTCAGGTGTGTTTGTGTCTCGCTGTTCCACAGAAACCAGACTGGACCAAAAAACTGATAGACTAACTCACAGTCTGGTTCTGCAGTTGATGCCTGTTGTAGACGACACATAGTTCTGCTAATAACCCAACAATAAAAGCTGAATATTGTCTCCACTGTGTGGTCCGACTGGTTTCTCTCCTCAGAGATCAGACATTTATGACTGCAGCTGGGTCCATTTTACCAAAAACACAGTGGATCCTAGTGAGGTCATACATAGGGACAGCAAGGTCATAAGATGGGAGAAATTGAGACAGCTGATTGGCTGATCTGTTTGGGGTAGCAATCACATAATTATATGTATGGAGATAAAGTTCATCTTCATAGGCGATGGTGAACCAGTAGGACAGAGTGACTAGTTAGTTAATTGAAGCCTGAGGGGGTCAGAGTTATTTACCCTAACTCTAGGTTATGGTTTAGCTAATCCTGAACCTAGAGTTAGGGTGAGTTAACTCTAAACCTCAGCATTCTTGGGAATGGTTAGCTAACTCTGTAACTTAGCACAGTTGGATATGGTTAGCTAACTCTGTACCCTAGCACAAAGTCTTTGCCTCCAAATGTCAGGGAAAAAAGCACTTAATAAATGTGGCGGGAAAGTTTATGGCTAGATTTTCAATAGAACTGGATTTGAGCTTATTGAGGAGGAGGAGGAGGAGGAGGAGGACGAACCGCGCCACAGGAATCCAGTTCTGCCTCCAGAAGGTCAAACAGCCCTTCACCTGGACCTACTCCAGAGAGCAGGTTATCTTATTCCAAGTCCCTCTAAGATACAGACGTGACTTCAGTCAGTTCTTATTCTTCCTTTAGTGCAAAGCTTTTATCAGAACCTGGATTGGACCCTTAATTCCTGTCTATCCTGCTGGGCCTTCTGGTTCTTTGGTTGGTTCTGCTCCAGCTTTAAAAGACTGAATCAGAATCAGCCTCCATGGTCTCTGGAGGGGAATCAGACCAATAGAAGGTGTTGAAACGCTCTCTGCTATGATGAAGCAGCTGCATGACACTGAGCCGGTCGCTCTCTGTTTGGCCACTTCACGT
Source organism: Cyprinodon variegatus (assembly GCF_000732505.1). NCBI lineage: Eukaryota > Metazoa > Chordata > Actinopteri > Cyprinodontiformes > Cyprinodontidae > Cyprinodon > Cyprinodon variegatus. The sequence goes on from NW_015151632.1 coordinate 42,184, forward strand.
CTCCTCCTCCTGACCCCAATAACCCAGAAGCTTCCAGAGCAGCTGGCAGTCTTCACTCAGAACTCCTTCCAATAAAACGCTGGGAGGAAGACAGTCGGTGTCCGGTTTCCTTTATCATCACATCAGGGTACATTAGATCAACTGGATAGATGATCCAATCATACAGAAGAAGCAGCCTAGAAATGAGCGAACCTGAGCAGATGAATGCGTCGGGTTGTAGAGAGAGGAGACATTGAGTCATTAAAGAATCAAGCTGTTGATGTCAGAGCCAGGATACTGGTTAAACTGGGAAAGAAAATGATTTCCTTGAAGGTCCGATGGCTGATGTGAACCTGGTTCTCCTCACCCTGTAGAGGGTCTGATCATCTCTCTGTGGTACCAACTGGAATCCAGACATCTTTGACACCTTTCCAACGCTGGAACTAAGGACACTGAAGATAACTTTGGTTGTTCCACAAGAACCGACCAGAGGCTCCAGCAGCATTAAACTGTAGGAAAAAACTGCCAATTGTTTCTTTTTCTCTGTCATTACAGTACAGAGCAAAGAAATTCCCTCTGCATTTAACCCATCCCATTGGGGAGCAGTGGGCTGCCATTGTGCCGCCCCTGGGGAGCAGTGTGGGGTTAAGGGTTTTGCTCAGGCACCCAGAGTGGCAGTCTGTGGGAGTGGGACTTGACCTCAGAACCTGTGGATTCCAAGCTCTATACCCTAACCACCAGGCCACCACTCCCCCCTTTCATGATGAACCCTGAGTAAACAAGCACCCACGTGGCATCAATGGTCCAAACAGCAGCAGGATGCAGAGAGAACGCTCAAACAAACACAAGACATCAGCAGAAGGTTGTGGTGCGCATTTTTAAAATGAATTTAGGTTAAGAAACGGAGGAAGGCGGTCTGACCGTCCAGGCAGGACACAGTGTTTGATTGTGTCTATGTTGGATCAGTTGAGCTATCTGTGTTCTGCAGCACCGTCCTTGAGGTTAGAGTCTAAAGAGCCTCCTTCAAGGATTCTGTCCAGGATTGTGGAGCCTGAAGAGGTGCTAGTTGACCTATGACCTGAGAACTGTACAGAACATGGGAGGGTCCGCCCCAATGACCAACTCAGTAGACCTTTTCTATAGAAAGTCCTTTTCTATAGAAGATCCAAACTGAAAATAGCAGATGAACACAGCACACACTGGATGTTGGAGGGTATAAGATGACTTTCTGTTCCAGTTAAACTGACAAAGCTCTAATTCACTACATAACAAAAAAAAACTTCCCAGCTGCTGTCAGCCTGCTATAAGGCTGCAATCACACAAATAATAAAGGTTTGACTGCAATAAATCCTAATTGACATTATAGGGAATTTTACCACCCAGGTTTGACTTGGATGATATGAATCCATCCTGTGGGACCATTACTCTGAAAAGACCTGAGACATTGGCTTAAATCAACCTGAGAAAAACTGCACTACATCTTCAAATCATCACTCAATTCAGTTTATTTCCAAGTCACATCATGTCAGCTTAGGACACTTTATAGATCCAGATCAATCAGATCAGTCAGATTAAAGGTTCAAAGTTTTCAATCTGAAGAAAACCAGCTAGATGGTAGATTTGGCCTCTTTAGCAATCCTGCACACCAAGCATGCTTGTAGCGACAGTGGCGAGGAAAATTCCGTTTGAACAGCAAGAAAGCTGCAACAGAACCAGGCTGGCTGTCTTCTGTGTTAGAGAAACTAACAGTAAACTAGCTCCTCATGTGGCTCTGTCTGTCTGAAGTAAACAGTCTGATATTGAATTTGTATGCGTCTTCCAAGGACCTGGTCTACCTGGACTGGATCCAATTTG
>NW_015151632.1:46172-47787 GCF_000732505.1 Cyprinodon variegatus
AGGCCTGTGGAGCGATATTTTCTCTCCAGTTTCCTAGCATTTTGCTTCAAAGTGCGCAGCTCTGCATTAAATCAAGGAGCAAGCTTTCTATTTTTAACATTTTTTGTTTTTCAAAGGGGCTGCATTAAAGGCTGCACTTAAGCTATCCCTTTCAACGTCAACATTGTCATTTTTTTCATTACATTTTTCTCCGATTTATCTGCGGCCGGGTCACGGAGGCAGCAGTCTAAGCAGAGATGCCCACACCCACCTCAAGCTGCTCTGGAGGGGACCCCAAGGCAACACCAAGCCAGCTCAGAGACATAGTCCGTTTCTACTGATTAGCATCTACTGATTAGCAGGACTGTTTCTCAGTATGCGTTCTTGAGCGTTCTCGTGTGCTCGTCACACGTCATCAGCCTCAGCCCAAGCACTGTTCCAATTGCCGAGAACGCCAGACTGAGACCGCACCAAATCCCCGGATGTTGTTCTCGCCCCACCCTCTTTACCCAGCATGCATCAGAACAGACTTGTCCGTTCTTGAGATTGACAGCTGTCCCAGCGTGCACTGCGGCAGCAGCAGCTTTCAATGGAGCGCTCCATTGAAAGTTAAAAGTTCTCTTTCTGTTGCTGTTCAATAAAAGTATGTTTTAAGATCATTTGAGGTGAGAATATTATACTTTAAAGTGTCACTATATGGTCCATTTACCGATTTAATACGTAATTGAAAAAAAATATTTCAGAAGTTGAGAAGACCGTGGCAACCAGCGGAGCTCCAAAGCTAACGACAGCCAGGGCTAACCGCAGCCCGTCTATAGCGGCCCTCTCTCTGCATAGCCGTGTGTGAAGGACCGCTGGCTCTGATGGCGATTTTTTTTGTTTTATTTGGCAAAATGTTCATTTGATTTGTGTTTATTTGACTGTGTTCATCATTATTCCCCCACTAAATGTAAAAAGTCAGAATATATTATTATAGACAGACTATTAACAGGAGGTGAAATGCAGCTCTAGACGAGATAAGCGTGTGGTGACGTCACAAGTAACTCGAGCGTGTAACAAAAGTAATTTCCCTCTGGGATTATTAAAGTATTTCTGATTCCGAGTATGCTTCTGATCCAATTGACCCAAATTAATGCTCCGCGCTGTTCTCACAAAGTCCAGACTTTCCTGTGTTCTTCTCAAGAACATACTTGGCAAAAACACGAGACCGTACTCACGTTTTAGAGAATTGAGAAACGTCCATAGTTCCTCCAGCGTGTCCTGGTCCTTCCACCAGGCCTCCTCCCAATGGGACATGCCTGGAACACCTCCCAAGGGAGGCGAACAGGAAGCATCTGGAACAGATGCCCAAGCCTCCTCAGCTGGCTCCTTTGGATGTGGAGGAGCAACGACTCTAGTCCAAGCACCTCCCAGGTACCTGAGCACCCAGTCTGGAAGGGTGCGCCCAGCCACCCTGCCATGGAAACTAATTTCGGCCATTTGTATTCATGATCTTGTGCTTTGGGTCATTACCCAGATTTCATGACCATTGGTCACAATCGCTGACCCAGGGACGCCGTCACAAAGCGCCGCCCTCTCAAACCACAACACAGAGCACATGAAGATGTTGCAGCAAGGAGAGGCGGAGGAAATTGTT
>NW_015151632.1:49640-51603 GCF_000732505.1 Cyprinodon variegatus
CATCTAGAAACAAAGGTGTTGATGGCAGCAGCACAGCTGATATTTCTCTCCAGGAAGAGTTGGGGGGAAAACTGAGATGTCTGACGATGTAGTGCTGAACGTGTGAAGTGTTTAGGACAGCTGTATGAATTCGAATTGGAAAATAAATATTTCCCCCCTCCGGAGGATAAAAGGATTTGAATCGTGTTTCCAAAGTGTCTTTCTTTCTGTCATAAGATAATTCTACCAATGAGCTTCCATATTACCTCGTTCTCTGGCGATGGACTGAACTTGTAAACCAGGTTAGTGACACGTTCATAATCTTCTTCCGTCAGATTGACGTGGTCACCAGCGGCGGCTGGTGGAGTTTTCTCCGGGCGGAGGGGGGGGCTATAAATTCAAAATAGACGTATACTAAAAACCAATCAAACATATACTAAGTTATCACACCAGTATATTTATAAGAATTCCAACAATAAAAACACTTTAAAAACAAAACATCATTTCATCATTTTTTTTATTCTTATGTTTATTTAAGAGCAACTATGCAAATGAACCAACATCTAGAAAAAGTTGACTATATTCTATTATTTTCCATGTGAATCCCAGATTGTTCATTCTTCTTTGCCTTTTCTGCAAAGTGCTTTAAATCAGTCCTGGCTGTCTTTATCCAGGCTGGCCCAGATCCTGACCTTTGAAGAATGACGCAGGGAAAGTAGGATGAAGCCTTAGCCTTGCTGCATGCAGTTAGCCTAGCCTTGGAGCTAAACCAGGTCCTGGAAAAAGGACCGTTCTTGAGCCATTTCTCTCTCTCTCTCCAACTCCCGTGACTCACCCTGTCAATCACCCCCAAATCACCTCAGGTCGCTTAGCTGCACTCTGGTAGGGTGATGCTGGGAGGGTGGTATGAGGACACCCGGGTCGGGTTTGGTCGCTCCATCCCCTGCTGGCTCCCTGCCCCTGTCCGCCAGGCTTTCCTGACCTGCTCCAGCGCTGACGGCTCAGTTCAAGTGCACGGTGTGTTTCGACTACATGCTGCACTGTAGTCAAGCGAAATCCCAAATGATTTTGAAATTACCCCCACACATTTTTTTAGGTATGAACAGTAGGACAGTCGGGGAAAACAGAGGGCACCCAATATATGGGCTGTCCTATACTTCTGTATTGCAGAGCAGCTACTGTGCATGGACAGCTTTTAAAGATTAAATATTTACCTTGTACATCTAAAAAATACATTTATATATTTCAAAACAATCATTCCTAAACACTGGGTCCTTCTCTTCTGAATCTTGACAGTCACGGTTGGATCCCAGGAGTCTGCTGCGGAGAAATGTTCTGGGTCGTGAGTAGTGAGGAAACAGGAAGCGATTCTTGTCGCATGGAAGAAGGAAATTGTGAAAACGAAGAAGATTGCAAGAGAGTAGAGTCAAAAAAATAGAAAAAGTGAAAAAACAGATCAGTTGAAGGGGAATCATGCATCAAGTGATGAAAAATCTAGAAATTCCACAAAATTCCCAACAAAATGAAGATTACGAAGGAAATAATCAAACTAGTTGATCAGGGAGACTCTTTTGCAGATTGGAATCCGGTGCAGTTAAAAAAATTGATAAGAAAAACTTGGAGAAGTCCAAAGTGTCAAAATGCTGTGTAATGGAGACCTGTTAATAAACTGCAGAGACAGTGCTCAGCAAAGCAACGCCATATGCATTAACGAGATGAAGGAGAAAGAGTTCAGCTCAGATTGGTGGAGAAAAAAAAGGATTAGCGTACTGCTTTAGACAACGCAGCTCCTTTGAAAATGTAAACCGTTAAAAATAGAAAGCTTGCTCCTTGGTTTAATGCAGAGCTGCGCACTGTGAAGCAAAATGCTAGGAAACTGGAGAGAATAAAAAATAAGATCATTAGCACTCCTCTATCCGTGATTGGTTTGTCTCTGGAGGGTGGGGCAGAATCTGAGGTAGTCATGGAATCTGAACCGGGTTTA
>NW_015151632.1:53303-55002 GCF_000732505.1 Cyprinodon variegatus
ACCTGGACCCCTTCAGACGCCAGAGAGTCCTGCCCGGTCCAGTTCCTGAATCCAGTCATGTCATTGTTGTGAAAACCTTTAAATAAATCTGTTGAACTTTTTATCAGTCTCCAGTGGTGTTCTGCATGTGGGTTTAATCCCAAGACCAATCATGACAGAACTCTGCGGCCACAAACTAAACCCAGCAGACACCCCGCGGAGCTTAACCAAGGAGCAAGCTAATCACATCCAGGAACACGATTCAACCCTCCGTGAGTAAAACACCAATTCTGAGTCAGAGAAAACAAACGCTTCAAGGCTTCGTGGGAATCACAAGATGGCGCCAGCTCAACTTCCGGTTCTGGAGCCAAACCCGCCTCCAAGGTCAGAACCGGTTCCGTCACTTCCTGTTTTCCGTCCTTCACTATTTTCCGGCGAATCTAGTGAATGCAAAAGTTTTCTTTGGCAGTGTAAATTGTTCTTCGAGCTCAATCCGTCCAGTTTTCCCGACAATGAGAGAAAAATAGTTTTCATTTTCTCACTTTTATCCGGTAAAGCCTACTAGTGGAAAGAGACCCGTTTTTCTCCAGAATCCAGTATAACCTGTACTTTTGATCAATTTCAAGATGAATTTTTTCGAACATTTTCTGATAAACCTGCTGAGTCTCATGGTCTGTCAAACTCCAAACAGGGAAGTAGAACCGTAGAGGAGTTTTCAATCGACTTCCGGGTTAGAGCCGCTGCTTCCTGCTGGACTGAACCTATGCTAAAAAATATCTACCGCAACGCATTAAATAAAGAGATTAGGGACAAACTAGCAGAAATGGGTGAACCTGAAACCCTGGAAGAACTCATCTACACAGCTCAATATCATGATCATAAACTACACACAAGAGTCAAACCCAGGTCTAGGAAATCAGTTAAGCCCAGTCCAGTCCAGATCTGTCCAGTCCTGTCCAGTCCTGTCCAGTCCAGCCCAGTCCAGCTCAGTCCAGTCGAGTACAGCTCTGTTCAGTCCACTTCCGCACAATTCAATCCAGTTCAGCCATCACCTACCTGACCGCCAGCTAGCACCATCCGTTAAAAGGATAAATTTCAAACCACAGAAGGCGAGGCTGACGCTCCGGAGGCCTACCGCGGGGCTGGAGATGAAGCAGCGTCTTAGGGGGACCACCGCCGGGCCGGAAGCATGGCAGAGGTTCTGGAGGCCGGCCGAGGGTCCGGCAACGGAGCAGAGTCTTAGATGGCCCTCTGCGGGGTCGGAGGCGAAACTGACGCTCTGGGGGTCTGCCACGGGGCCGAAGGTGAAGCTGACGCTCTGGGGGCCGCGCGCGGGGCCGGAGGCGAAGCTGACGCTCTGGGGGCCGGCCGCGGGGCCGGAGGCGAAGCTGACGATCAGGAGGTCAACCGTGGGGCCGGAGGTGAAGCAGCTTCTCAGGAGGATGATGCCCCAATTCCAGTAGGTAGCCCCATGGGGTACCCCGTCCCCTCTTCAGCGGCTCTGGAACAGGCTCAGAGGTGACCGCAGACTGCGGCTCTGGAACAGGCTCTGAGGAGGCCGCCGACTGCGGCTCCTGGACTGGAACAGGCTCTGAGGAGACCGCCGACTGCGGCTCCTGGACTGGAACAGGCTCTGAGGAGACCGCCGACTGCGGCTCCTGGACTGGAACAGGCTCTGAGGAGACCGCCGACTGCGGCTCCTGGACTGGAACAGGCTCTG
>NW_015151632.1:56445-57738 GCF_000732505.1 Cyprinodon variegatus
GCTTAGCTCACTACACTGGACATTAGCTTGCCCAACACTGGTTACAACAGCACTTACTACAAAACACTGGTGTCTATTTATTGGTGGGAAGCATTCATCACCTTCTTCGTCCTCACAGCACTTGGTTCTGGTCCAACAGGAAAGTCTGTGTTCGAATGGGGTAGAAGTTCTGTTTGGTGCAGGAAGATCAGGAAAAAAAAGACCCAGGTTGAGGTTCTGTGTTGGTTTATTGAAGCCAAGCAGATCCAGTCCAAGATGCAGTTTTGCAAAGTTTAACAGCAGAAAGTGAAGGCACTTTAGACATCATCTCATGTTCTCTACTCTGGACATGGACTACTGTGATGGTGGGAGCAAAGGAAACCATCTGCTGACTGGTCCGATGTGACGGCCAGTATGGACAAGTCAGAATCCGTCCCAAAGCTGCAAAGTTCGGTTTAGTTCAGATCTCCAAATAAGCTCCACTTTTGCCTTTGGATGTTTTTCCCCATTCTGTCCTTGAACTTCTGGGGACTGAGGGATCAGCTAAGGTCCGATCAGCCCTGATGCTGTTGGTCAATCAGGCAGCCAATCAGGTGGACCCTGGAGGTACAGCACCACCTCCCATCCTTTCAGCCCCTTTATTCTAAACCATTCAGAACCAAGATAGGCACCCAACCCAAAGGAGAGAAAATGAGACATAAATAGTGATTTTCATCAACACTCTTTGGTACAACAAATATGTTCGCAGTTACATCTGCAAAAGCTTTGAACAGAAGCTCATTCATCCCATTTAACCCAGTACACCAGCCCCACAGAACCCAGTTCAGTGGATGAGACTCTTCCTCCTTGCTGCTCCTCTCACCACCAACCAGAAAAGCAACAAACCCTAAAAACCACATAGCTTTGATTTTTAAAACACAGACAGGAGCCTCAGTGTAACGCTGCAACCATCAGAGTCTGCAGGTCCTCCTCTTCCTCACAGGAAGTCCTTCTTCAGCTCGGAACCTTCCAGCATTTTCTGAAACAAACAGGAAACGTTTCCGTTGACTGAGTTTAAACAGCAGGTCTCTGAAACATGGCTTCATAATTATCTCTGATTTTATTTTCACATCAAATCCGTTTAATTACATTTTTTTCTCACTTAAGGTTTGTCACACGCTGAAGCTGTGTGCTAACTTTTATATTTTGCTTTATCAAAATGAGTTTCAAATATTTTCATTATCCTGACTTTAAGTTAGCTTTCTGCATTGCACACATTTAGTTAACTTTGTCAAGTTGTTAGATTTTTTTTCTTTGAGTTGCTAGTTTCTTTTG
>NW_015151632.1:59992-61530 GCF_000732505.1 Cyprinodon variegatus
TGGGTGTGCCTTGTAGTGATGTGGGCATGTCGTGATGTGGGTGTGCCTTGTAGTGATGTGGGCATGTCGTGATGTGGGTGTGCCTTGTAGTGATGTGGGCATGTCATGATATGGGTGTGCCTGGTAGTGATGTGGACCTGTCGTGATGTGGTTGTGCCTTGTAGTGATGTCGGCATGTGGTGATGTGGGTGTGTTGTGATGTGGGTTTGCCTAATAGTTATGTGAGTAGTCATGATTTGGTGTGCCATGTAGTGATGTGGGCGTGTCCTGATGTGGGGTGCTGTGTAGTGATGTGGGCTTGTCATGATGAGGATGTGCTTTGTATTGACGTGGGCGTGTCGTAATGTGTGTGGGCCTTGTAGTGAAGTGGGGGTTTTGGGATGTGGGTGTGCCTTATAGTGATTTGGGCATGTCGTGATGTGGGTGTGCCACAGAATGACAATTTATACTTAATAGGGAGAAAAAATAATGTTAAATGTGAAGGATGTGGAGAGATAGAAAATGTATAACANTTATCTAAATTTCAGGAGTTTGATATAGGTTTGTTTTCTTTAGATCAAGAAAAAGCCTTTGATCGAGTTGATCATAATTATTTGTTTAAAACACCGAAAGCATTCGGGTTTGGTAAAACCTTTATTTCATGGATTGAGTTAATATATTCCGGAGCCACTGTACTGTTAGAGGTAGGAGGGGTCTTAGCAAACCAGTATCCGTTCAGAGAGGAATCAGGCAGGGATGTCCTCTATCTGGGATGCTGTACGCTTTAGCTATTGAGCCTCTTTTGCATAAGCTTAGGCAGAGTCTGTCAGGGTTAAACTTGGTAGAAAACACTTGCTTGTGTAGAGAAGTTGTCCTACAGGGGGAGGACTTTGGTCGCGAACTGTCTGGCTGCATCTATGCTCTGGCACCGTGGAATGGATATCATTGGATCAAATCTGCAGTACTGTTTTTACCTGTGTCTGAAGGAGGTCAGGGACTGATTGACCTGAGGAGTCGCATAACTGCGTTTCGGCTTCTGACGGCACAGCGTTTTCTTTACAGGACGCAGCAGCCCTGGACTGAAACGGCTTCCTTGTTGATGCATAGAGTGAAGAACCTGGCTTATGAGAAGCATTTTTTTTTCTTGGAGCTGGACGGTATGGAGGTAACACAGACTTCCAGTTTTTACCAGTCGGTTCTGCATGACTGGAGAACAGTTTTAAAAAGTAAGAGAGATTTCCCTCAGGTATATGGGTCGGTGGAGGAGGAACCTTTGTTTTATAACCTGGCCATTCAGAGCAAGATTCTGGGCTCTGACAGCGTTCAGAGGATCCTGACAGCTGCTGGGCTGACGAAGCTGGGAGGACTGAGGTCAGCGGGTCAGTGGAAAAGTGCTGCCAGACTGTGTCAAGACGTCTGAAGTAAGTCTTTGCGCCTCATGGACAAACTGGTGGAGGTGGTGATGAATGGACACCCCGGTTCTTTCAGGAGAGCATTAGAGGCAGAACACCACACAGAAGAGAGTCGAGGTGGGTTGATGTGTTGGCGCCAGGTTCATC
>NW_015151632.1:63965-65371 GCF_000732505.1 Cyprinodon variegatus
TTGATGGAGTTTGAACTCCTCTGTACGTCTATTTCACCCACTGAACTATCGTTATTCATCTATGACAATGGAAACTCTGCATTCTATGATCCCTTTAACAAATCTGGAAAATAATAAAACCTTTACTTAAAGGCACACTTTGTAACTTTTGGCCACTAGGGGCACAATACTTGTAACTGCCCATATTTTGCTTCTACTGAACATCTGTCATGGCCCGTTGTTTTCTGACCCACATGCAGAACACTGAGGAGACAGGTAGGGCATATTTAAGATCTTTTATCAAAAGAAAAACAAGGACGACATGCTGAGTTTCTTCAGGGCGTCTGAAAACAAAGGGAGCGTGAGGCACACTGCAACATAGAGAGAGAGTTAATGGGAGTATGTGTACGATGAAAACGGCAGCACTAAAAGGGCCGCGTGCAACACGATTGATCCACCAGGGATCAGTCGAGCTAAAGCCTTAGCGATATAAGAGCCTGTGATACGATCGTAAAGTGATACATTCTTCCAGGTTCTTCCACATGACCTGATCGATAACCGTGCATCTTCTCCCAACATCCGTAGTCGGTATTTGAAAAGGGGAGCATCGCTGTAGCATTGATGGTGTCAAGTTCTGAATTTTGGCCTGAGGAATCATTTAACATAACTCATAATTACAGACCTATATCTTATCTTCCTTTCTCTTCTAAAATGCTTGAGAAAATTGTTGCTAAACTAGTATATAACCACTGCTCTGCATCTGATGCTGGTTACTTCTGAGTTTATAGATTTCAGACTCATTACAGATTCAGTTTGTATTTACAGGAAGTGAAAACTGGAGTCAATGTTGAAGTGTTTGTCTGCAGGACACAAAGCTATGCCATGCCAGCTCAGAGCAGCAGAGACGATTCGGATGGAGAGGTCATACCCAGATGACAGCCACAGCCCTGGACCCAGTAAATCAGCGGGTCAGGTTGTAGGTGTGAAAGAAGCCGTGGATGAATTACCTCGATGGCCACCGTCCACAGGATGAGCTGGCTGTCGGAGTCGGGGAAGAACGCTCTGACTTGTGGAGACATGCCGATGAGGCCACAGTTGGTCACAACAGCAATCACACTCATGGTCTCAAAGGCGAGCTGCAGATGGAGAGAGAGCAGATCAGACGCTCAGAGACACTGGAACCAAGACACACAGGATACACCCGGTCAACCATTTACAGTCAGGAAAACTGAATGATCCGGTTGATCTGGATCTTTAAAGTGACCTGAGATGACATGATGTGAATTGGAACTTTAGAAATAAACTGAATTTATCTGAATATTTTTGTTCATTGAGAATTCAATTCTATTCAGTTTATTTCTATAGCTCGAATTCACATCATATCATCTCATTTCACTTTAAAGATCCGCATCAATCAGATCACCCAG
>NW_015151632.1:69017-70177 GCF_000732505.1 Cyprinodon variegatus
CCTCTAGTTCACCTGTTGTTCATTTCATTAACACCAAAGCAGCTGAAACTGATTAACAACCCCTTCTGCTACTGACCTGACCAAAGCAATATCCCACAAGTTTAAATAACTTGATGCTATACTCTGATTACAAAGTGTTCCTTTAATTTTTTTGAGCAGTGTAGATATACACACACACGATATGAATGTAATAAGGGGCCATTAGAACTGCCCCCCACCCAAACATTAAATGGTTAAGACTGCATTGTCCCGGACCCTAGCAAAGCTGACAGCTGACCTGCTTGAAAGGAAAATCATTGCATCCCTGAGAAAGTAAAGAAGATGTTGATGAAAGGCGGCAGCTGTGTGTTCAGATGATGTGATCTCAGCTTCTAGCTGACGCTGATCTATTTCTCCAGATAAAAAGAAGAACCTAGAAACATTCAGCCTTCAGTGGCTGCAGGAACGCTGTCATTAAGCAGAGAGTGGGATCCATCGTCTCTCCTCTGAGCTAACGCCTGTGCTTCCACCAGGAAGCTGCAGTCCTCATTATTTTACACCTTAACTAACCGACACCCAACCTGTTTAAAGCGCAGGAATGACTAACATGATAATGACTCGCTAGTTACTGGGAAAGTAACCTGGTTATGCAGCGCCTTACTCAATGACACGTTAGTCCCAACACTCCACATAACTAGGAAGGCTACGACTTCCTTCTAGCAGAAAGTGTTTATTCATAGAAACGGGATTATAGACGAAGAAGGAAACCTTTAAAGGTTCAGAGATAGATCAGCTGACAGGGAGCTGAGCAGCAGCAGCGAAGGTCAAAGGAGCGCGTCGTTCATCCCTTCATCCGCTCCCCATCTCAGAGCCAAACGTCCAGATGTTAACGGATGAATCCAGAGCCAAACATCCAGATGTGAACAGATGAATTCAGAGCCATGCCTTCCAGATGTGAACGGATGAATTCAGAGCCAAACATCCAGATGTTAACAGATGAATTCAGAGCCAAACATCCAGATGTGAACAGATGAATTCAGAGCCATGCCTTCCAGATGTGAACGGATGAATTCAGAGCCAAACATCCAGATGTTAACAGATGAATTCAGAGCCAAACATCCAGATGTTAACAGATGAATTCAGAGCCAAACATCCAGATGTTAACCTTTAATATCAGAGCC
>NW_015151632.1:73002-73948 GCF_000732505.1 Cyprinodon variegatus
AGATGAATTCAGAGCCAAACATCCAGATGTTAACAGATTAATTCAGAGCCAAACATCCAGATGTTAACAGATGAATTCAGAGCCAAACATCCAGATGTTAACAGATGAATTCAGAGCCAAACATCCAGATGTGAACGGATGAATTCAGAGCCAAACATCATGATTCAGAGTGAGAGTAAATCCAAGGAGCTGCCATGGAGGGAAATGAAGGACAGTCTGAGCGTTAGAGGAGCTTTGCTGAACAACCATCCATTTTCTGTTCTATATCTTATTTCTATAGTAGATTGACCTCACATAGAGTGACTGACTGTTCTTTCTTTGGACCAACCAATGAAACCAGAGGCCCCTGGATCCCCGCATGCCAGCTGCGGGGGTTGGGATCCAATGTTCTAGCATCTAGAACTGTAGAGCTGCAGAATATAGAATGATTCAGCCTGATCGAATGGTGCCTTATGCCATGATCATACTTTTTGGACATTTAAGCCAAGGCCTCTACGGGACCTCCCACAGAGGTGTGATTTTGCCAGCCCCCCTCTATGTGAGACCAGATAAAACCACAGAAAAAAACAGATTTGCTCTCTTTGCCTCCTGCTCTCTTTGCCCCCTCTCCCTCGCCCATGAAGGTGGGGTCTACCACCGGCAAGATGGAGATCCTGCCAGAGAGGAAAGACCCAGATCTCCAGAATCCTCAAGGATAAGTCAGAAACTTTCAGAACCAAACTGCTGAGACAAAGATTGTTGTTGCTGCCCTGACTGCTGAACTGAAACTTCCAAATGGATGTGAAAAGAAAGGTTTGCAGGTCTGGCATAATTAAGGACAGAACAAACAACGTGTCTTTGATGTTGATCATTTCATGTGTTTACTGATGAGTAAAGACGATGCTAACAGGATGCACTGCATGCTACGCTATGCTATACGGAAATGTGTTGAGCTGTTGCTGAAGCT
>NW_015151632.1:76176-77001 GCF_000732505.1 Cyprinodon variegatus
CTGCTAGCTATTTCAAAGAGGGTAAAGAATCATTTAACTAAAGGTTATTGTCATGATCTGGCCTGTTTGCTCCTCCTTAATTTTTTATTTCTTTCACCTGTCATTTCCCCTCCCTGCTGCAATTATCATTTATTCCTCTCACCTGTCTCCTTTTCCTTTTTATATTCTGTTCAGCCTGAGCATTCGGGGCCAGATCATTATTTGTTTTCTTTTCAGTCTGCGCCACGGTTCATGTCCTGGATCCTGGCGGCCAGTGGACAGAGGGTTTTGTGTCTGTCTCGTCTCCTGATCATCCACTGTTCCTACCCTGATGAGCCCTCTGGGTTTTGGGCTCTTTCCGCGGGGAGGTTCAGTTTTTATCCCAGTAAGCCTGGCTCCAAGGTGGACACCAGTTTAAAGTTCTTGCATCAAGTTCTGGTTCCTCGTCCTGTCTCTGCTACCCTTTACCACTGAGCCTGCTCATCTGCACCTGATCCTGTCTGCTCCTGTGTGGGACCCCCTTGTCATGCTTCTGGACCCTGTGAGAGTCTCAACCTGTCTCGACCAGCCTACGATGCCTGGAAGCCTGGATCCTGCCACCTGTCTGATCCTGCCTGTTCTGTATCCCTGACCAGGATCGGCTTCCTGCTAATCCTCCGGAGCTGCAGCACCAGGGACACTGTGGGTGACATGCGCCGCGTCAGCTGTCAGCCGATTGGCTGGAAAGCGCCCCCTACAAGGGTGAGGGACTGAGCTGCTAAACCAGGTAAGTGACTCACTGAGCTCATCATCTTCTGTCAGAAAATCGTGGTCACTTACCTGTGTTTCTCCTACAGAGTGTCTGTG
>NW_015151632.1:81703-83261 GCF_000732505.1 Cyprinodon variegatus
GTTTTACTTTTGTTTGTTTTCATTTAATAAACGTTTTGAACTTTCCTACTGACTGTCCGTCTCTCCTTGAATACTGGGTCCATCTGCCCCGTTTCATGATTAAGCAAATCATTTAATAAAACATCATTTGGCAAATAATGTTTTATTCACCTCATGGATTTGCATTGTGAATTGGTCTGAAAACATTCAAATTTCTCCAAATTAGTGAAAAGCTAATTTGATCAGATCCAAAACTCTTCCAGATAAATCTTGGTTTCGAAACTCCAAATCCATCTTAAACTGTAATGTGGTTTTCAACCATGCTTCCCTTCCTCTTTGTACATAGTAGTTAGTTTAGTTTCAGTAGTTTTAGTTAACCATTTAACATCCACCTCATTTTGGGTAATGCTTGCCCACTTTGCTTACCCAAATGGAAGAGCAAATAACTTAGGAACTGTACGCCCAAATTATATGTGCAAAGCATTATTTGAAAGCTAACCCCCTCTAGTGTCCTAATATATAAAAATGAGGTGAGTAGAATACAGACCAACCTGCATCAGTTCAAATATGTCAAAGTTGTTTTTTTATTCTTGGAAATTGTCTTTTTTGAAGAGCAGTAATAAAGACATTCTTGAGAAAAAGCAGGTTGTATTGTATTATATTTGTTCTTCATCATGTCGGTAATTAATGCAGAACATTTCAGACCTCTAACTACACCAGTTCCAGAGCTCTGGGCTTTGGAACTTTTGGTGTCAGCTTGGAGCTGCGCTCAATGGCTCCACCTGCTGGTAAAAATTTTACTGGTGGAATTTTATGTGTTCTGAATTATTAGCCCCACTTAAGGTCCACCTGGTTGCCGGCAACCCACTGGGTTTTAAGAGGTTAATAATGTTAAACTGAAATATGTTTGACTTGGAGCTGAATGATTTTTGTTAATAAAATCTTATATTTTGAACAGAAGTTGTGGTGAATTTATTCCATGTATGAGCAGAAATAATTGTTTGACCATGATTAGAGCTAGAATCACTCTTTCATCTATTGTTCTAACACACAATTAGTGGGACTGTGTGTCATAAACAGTATATAACAGCTGAAATAAGATATTTTACCCCCCCCCCTACTGGGGAGGGCGATAAACATCTTAAAGTATCAGAAATAAATTCCCAGCGGGCTGGGAAGAGAAAAGAACATAAAATCACAACATAAGGAACAACAGATGAGGTAGAAAAGGAGAAACTACCAGCAGACTGATGGAACTAGTCAGACTGGAGAAAGAGAAACGATGATTCTATGTTCAGACCGCAAGCAGCAGAGGAGCAACTAGTTTACGTACAAAAGTTAATAGTTGATGCACATCAAGGTGCAGTAAAAGCTCCGACAGCGCGTTTTGAGCAGCAGGAGCAGCGCTTCATGAGCTTCTGATGTGCTGAACACGCTGCAAACACAGCTGCTGCTGGAATTGGAAAAACATAACTTTTTCTGTCGGACGCGTCACATCAACCAATGAGAGCAGCTGATCTGGGAGCTGGCAGGGAGTCAGACGCAGCACTGCTGATGCAGAGCGCTAGGATCACTCCTC
>NW_015151632.1:86101-89993 GCF_000732505.1 Cyprinodon variegatus
GAGGATAGCGAACCAGGGAGGATAGCTAACCAGGGAGGATAGCTAGCTAGTGAGGATAGCGAACCAGGGAGGAAAGCGAACCAGGGAGGATAGCTAATAAGTGAGGATAGCTAGCCAGTGAGGATAGCAAACCAGGGAGCATAGCGAATCAGGGAGGATAGCTAACCAGTACAGATAGCTAACCAGGGAGGATAGCTAAACAGGGAGGATAGCTAGCCAGTGAAGATAGCGAACCAGGGAGCTGGCCAGCGAGGGTCGCTAGCCAGTGAGGATAGCTAACCAGAAAGGATAGCTAGCCAGTGAGGATAGCTAACCAGTGAGGATAGCTAGCCATTGAGGATAGCTAGCCAGTGAGGATAGCGAACCAGGGAGGATAGCTAACCAGGGAAGATAGCAAACCAGGGAGGATAGCTAACCAGGGAGGATAGCTAACCAGGGAGGATACCTAACCAGTGAGGATAGCTAAACAGGGAGGATAGCTAACCAGTGAGGATAGCTAGCCAGTGAGGATAGCTAACCAGTGAGGATAGCTAGCCAGTGAGGATAGCTAGCCAGTGAGGATAGCGAACCAGGGAGGATAGCTAGCCAGTGAGGATAGCAAACCAGGGAGGATAGCTAACCAGGGAGGATAGCTAACCAGTGAGGATAGCTAAACAGGGAGGATAGCTAACCAGTGAGGATAGCTAGCCAGTGAGGATAGCTAACCAGTGAGGATAGCTAGCCAGGGAGGATAGCTAATCAGGGAGGATAGCTAACCAGTGAGGATAGCTAGCCAGGGATGATAGCTAACCAGGGAGGATAGCTAACCAGGGAGCATAGCTAACCAGTGAGGATAGCTAGCCAGTGAGGATAGCTAACCAGTGAGAATAGCTAACCAGTGAGGATAGCTAGCCAGGGAGGATAGCTAACCAGGGAGGATAGCTAGCCAGTGAGGATAGCTAACCAGTGAGGATAGTTAACCTGGAAGGATAGCTAACCAGTGAGGACAGCTAACCAGTGAGGATAGCTAACCTGGGAGGATAGATAACCAGTGAGGATAGCTAGCTAGCAAGGATACCTAACCAGTGAGGATAGCTAACCAGTGAGGACAGCTAGCCAGTGACCACAGCTAGCCAATGAGGATAGCGAACCAGTGAGGATAGCTAGCCAGTGAGGACAGCTAACCAGTGAGAATAGCTAACCAGTGAGGAAAGCTAGCCAGTGAACACAGCTAACCAGAGAGGATAGCTATCCAGTGAGGATAGCTAACCAGTGAGGATAGCTAGCCAGTGAGGATAGCGAACCAGTGAGGATAGCTAGCCAGTGAGGACAGCTAACCAGTGAGAATAGCTAACCAGTGAGGAAAGCTAGCCAGTGAACACAGCTAACCAGAGAGGATAGCTATCCAGTGAGGATAGCTAACCAGAAAGGATAGCACTTTTAGCAGAGGTTAGCCTACGTGAATCATCAGGGACATCTGAGCGTCTTACCCCATTCTGTGAGGAACTCTGCAGCGTATCTGTAGACCAGGTTCATGGCTTCTATCACCACAGCGTAGATGATGCTGGGGATGAAAAGAAGCACTGCCGTCCAGAACGAAGGCTCCTGGTCGTGGATGGACAGCACCCAGGCCTCCATCTGGAAGTAGATCATCATGACGTACAGAGACAGGTAGAGACAAAGCAGGACAAAGGGCAGGGACACCAGGTAGATGCGCAGCTGTCGCTTGGCATTGGGATACAGCGGCTCCTCCCGTCCTGTCACAGGGTTGAAACCGAGGACACCGTGGAAACCGGGTCGAGGTTCTTCAAAGGCCTTCTTCCTGCTCAGCGTGCCCCAGCGGTAGGCGAGCGAAGCGCTGCATCTCTTCCATAGCTGAGGGAAGGAAGGTCCAAAAAGTTGTTACTCTGCAGAAATCCTTTGATCAACCTTTCAGCATCCTTTCAGCAGTTTTGGTCCTCACCCACCCCCCCCCCCCTAAACCCAGCGGACCTGGCACAGGGACCAGGAGGACCACCTGCCACCACTGAGCGGCTGCTCTCTGCTGCTCAGAAACAGGAAACATACAATCCCAGTTCAGACATGAAGCTGTTTTGGACCATGATGCATTGTGGGCCGAGCTGACATTGGTGTTGAATGGAGGGGTGTGGGGGGGTTAGCCCTAGCACAGACTGGCTGGTTATACTGTAATGCTGTTTCCTAAATGATGGTTTACTATCACTATAATTTAGGATAGCAACAAGCACCATGTCAAGCTAGTCTTCTACATTTGCTGAAACTACATCAGATTCTTGTCTCAAAGTTTGCCCTGCAAAGGAGAGATCCACGCAGGGCGCATGGTTTCCCTCTGTTTCCTTGTTGGGGCGTACACATGATTTCCAGGCCATCTGAGCACACTTCCTTATTTCCTGCATGGTAAGGGTTTTTGGCACAAAAACCAAACACTCTAATGAGGATTGTGCAGGAAAGTGATTTAATGGTGTGCAGGAGCATCGTGAAGTGATACAGCTCACAGCTGACAGCAGTATTGTTTTGGTGAACTGCCAGGAAGCCCCTCCCCTCTGCTGCTAGTTTCTGCCTGCTGGAGATGGGAACCAGCTGGACTCAATCTCATGCAATCAAAGAGTTTACTTTTGGTGTGGCTGACCTCTCACTCTGGTTTGAGGAAGTATCACAGCATGCAAGCAGAACAGTGATGGTAGAACATGCAAAGTGCAAACTGTACTGAAGGACAGCAGGTAAGCTGATTTCAGTGGCTTATTCACATGGACTGACTCTGATTATCTGGTTGATTGTTTATTATTATTAAAATTAAAAAATATATATAAAAAAAAATAAACTTGGTGTTTATTAGTTAAAGCAGAAAAATGTTGATAAAAATACTAATTTATTAATTGCTTTTTAATTTCACTATAAAATACTTAATGTTTATTATTCTTTAGGATTAAATGATTTAAATAAGTAGAAATTGATTTTTTTCTTTTCATGTTGATCTCTTAATGTAATTAGAAGCTTCTGTCTCTTTTGAGGGTTTTCACCTGTTTGATTGGAGGAAAATTATAACCATCAAAATAAAGATGACTTAATGAAGACTCCTTGAGTGGACACCAGTTATGTTTCACAGAAGAGACGTCCCTTTCAAGCGGGGATTGCACATTTAAAAATCCAATCTAAACAGAGAACCTGACAGTATTCTTTTGTTGCCTCATTCCTTTTCTGCTGGAAGGCAAAAGAAACAGAGCCGTGGAGACGGGTCAGATAAGAGCAAATATTGCTGCCTTACAGCCTGGCAAAGAGAAGAACATTGATCTCTGAAGTAGGGAGGAAGGGTCTCCATGAAAAACGAACGCTTCTCCAAGTGGTCCAATATCTGCCGAGCTGAGGAGATCTAGGAGATTAGGCTCTACCTCCCTGAGGTAAACACCAGTGGTGACTCTGGGATGAAAATAATCAATACGGCGTGTCAGTGATCCCCGTCTCGGGGATTGGTGCCGGCCAATCAGAATCATGGTTGTAGAACCGCTGCTCTGACCTCCTTGAAGGCACTGGAAACCATTCATGGAGCATTGGTGGAAGCAGGGCCCCGTGGACGGCCCATGGACGCCTCATGGACGCCCCGTGGACGCCTCGTGGACGCCCCGTGGACGGCCCGTGGACGCCCCATGGACGCCTCATGGACGCCCCATGGACGGCCCATGGACGCCTCGTGGACACCCCGTGGACGGCCCGTGGACGCCTCATGGACGCCCCGTGGACGCCCCATGGACGCCTCATGGACGGCCCATGGACGCCCCGTGGACGCCTCGTGGACGCCCCGTGGACGCCCCATGGACGCCTCATGGACGCCCCGTGGACGGCCCATGGACGCCCCGTGGACGCCCCGTGGACGGCCCATGGACGCCCCGTGGACGCC
>NW_015151632.1:90482-90722 GCF_000732505.1 Cyprinodon variegatus
GTGGACGCCCCGTGGACGGCCCATGGACGCCCCGTGGACGCCCCGTGGACGGCCCATGGACGCCCCGTGGACGCCTCATGGACGCCCCGTGGACGCCCCGTGGACGCCTCATGGACGCCCCGTGGACGGCGCATGGACGCCCCGTGGACGCCCCATGGACGCCCCATGGACGCCTCATGGACGCCCCATGGACGCCTCATGGACGCCCCGTGGACGGCCCATGGACGCCCCGTGGACGCC
>NW_015151632.1:95244-96920 GCF_000732505.1 Cyprinodon variegatus
GGACGCCTCATGGACGCCCCGTGGACGGCCCATGGACGCCCCATGGACGCCCCATGGACGCCTCATGGACGCCCCATGGACGCCTCATGGACGCCCCGTGGACGGCCCATGGACGCCCCGTGGACGCCTCATGGACGCCCCGTGGACGCCCCATGGACGCCCCGTGGACGCCTCATGGACGCCCCGTGGACGCCCCATGGACGCCTCATGGACGCCCCGTGGACGCCTCATGGACGCCCCGTGGACGGCCCATGGACGCCCCGTGGACGCCTCATGGACGCCCCATGGACGCCTCATGGACGCCCCATGGACGCCTCATGGACGCCCCGTGGACGCCCCATGGACGCCTCATGGACGCCCCGTGGACGGCCCATGGACACCTCGTGGACGCCCCATGGACGCCTCATGGACGCCCCGTGGACGCCCCATGGACGCCCCGTGGACGCCCCGTGGACGCCTCATGGACGCCTCATGGACGCCCCGTGGACGCCCCATGGACGCCTCATGGACGCCCCGTGGACGCCCCATGGACGCCTCATGGACGCCTCATGGACGCCGCATGGACGCCCCATGGACGCCTCATGGACGCCCCGTGGACGCCCCATGGACGCCTCATGGACGCCCCGTGGACGCCCCGTGGACGCCGCATGGACGCCTCATGGACGCCTCATGGACGCCTCATGGACGCCTCATGGACGCCCCATGGACGCCTCATGGACGCCCCATGGACGCCTCATGGACGCCCCGTGGACGCCGCATGGACGCCCCATGGACACCTCATGGACGCCTCATGGACGCCCCATGGACGCCCCATGGACGCCCCGTGGACGCCCCGTGGACGCCTCGTGGACGCCCCGTGGACGGCCCGTGGACGCCCCGTGGACGCCGCATGGACGCCTCATGGACGCCTCATGGACGCCCCATGGACGCCGCATGGACGCCTCATGGACGCCTCATGGACGCCGCATGGACGCCTCATGGACGCCTCATGGACGCCNGGACGCCTCATGGACGCCCCATGGACGCCGCATGGACGCCTCATGGACGCCTCATGGACGCCGCATGGACGCCTCATGGACGCCTCATGGACGCCTCATGGACGCCCCATGGACGCCTCGTGGACGCCCCGTGGACGGCCCATGGACGCCCCGTGGACGCCGCATGGACGCCTCATGGACGCCTCATGGACGCCCCGTGGACGGCCCGTGGACGCCCCGTGGACGCCCCGTAGACGCCCCGTGGACGCCCCGTGGACGCCCCGTGGACGCCCGGTGGACGCCCCGTGGACGGCCCATGTACGCCGCATGGACGCCCCGTGGACGGCCCATGGACGCCGCATGGATGCCCCGTGGACGGCCCATGGACGCCGCATGGACAGCCTGTGGATGGCCCATGGACGCCCCGTGGACGGCCCATGTACGCCGCATGGATGCCCCGTGGACGGCCCATGGACGCCGCATGGACAGCCTGTGGATGGCCCATGGACGCCCCGTGGACGCCCCGTGGACGGCCCATGGACGCCCCATGTACGCCGCATGGACGCCCCGTGGACGCCCCGTGGACGTGCTGCGGGGTTCACACGTGTCCCATGGGAAGCCGTCCTGTTGCTTGGGGCTAACATCAAACTCTGCTCTGGCTCAGGTTGGGAACCTCTGCTGCCCAAAGCTCGTCAGGCC
>NW_015151632.1:98040-103550 GCF_000732505.1 Cyprinodon variegatus
CTCAGGTTGGGAACCTCTGCTGCCCAAAGCTCGTCAGGCCGGTTATTCAAACTGTTCCAATCCTGCGCTGTGCAGCGGAACAAAACACTAACGCCAGAAAAAAAGGAGGCGATAAATCATAAAATTTGCGGACTGAAACATTTCATAGAGCTAGATTTAAATTAGAAGCAATGACATTTGAAAACCAGATGTGGATAACTTGCTGTTTAGGACGTGCTGCAGTCACAGGGACTCATACCTCCAGGATGATGGTGCACCAGATGACGTTGAAACCAGCAAAGACTACATATTTGTCATAATCCTCCCAGTCAAACAGGTAGTAAGGAACTCCAAACAGAGCCATAGGAACCAGGGCAAAGGTGAAGTACTCCAGGAAGCCAAAGTAGAGCGCCTGGCCCTCGCCATAGTACCGTCTGATGTCATCTGGAGAGGAAATGGAGACAGGAGCAGGTGTGAAAACTGGACAGGAAAAGCATCCTTCACTGAGTGAAGACTTTACCATCAACATGTTCCTACATACTTTAAATGATACACCAATCCATATAGGAGAGGTTTAAACCAGCCGGTGCTCCTCTGACTGGTTTTACAAGTGATGCACTAGTTGTTTGAATCAGCTGAAACGGGTCTTACAGACTTGCGTCAGTCAGTGATTACACCCATAAACATGTCGTGGAGCACGCAGCTGGAGGAATGAGGCAGCAGCATTGCTAGGAGGGCATTCCACTCGTCTCTTTACAGTTCAACCAACAGAGGCTGATTCTCCAGCTTAGACCAGAAGGGAGACCTGTCCAGAAAGTCTCCTAGTCAATGATTCGATGCAGTCTGCTACTAATCAACATCTCTGTCCAATTTGTTGCCACTCGATTGTTTCTTTCAATCCTAGTCAACAACTTGGTCCAATCTGGTCTTAGTCAAACACACAATGAAATTAGCTCCTAGTAAATTACTTGATCTGATCGACTCCCAGTCAACAAAACGATGCAACCGTGTCCTATTCAACAATTCTGTCTGATCCACTCCTAGTCAAAGACTCTCTGATATTGTGATATATTTACATTTGTGTCGGACCTGCTTCTAGTCAACATCTTGATGCAATCTGCTCCCAATAAATGATTTCATCCGATCTGCTCTTAGTCAGCGACTAGTCCGATTCCTCTCCTAGTCACTGACTAAACACAATCTGCTCCTAGTCAAGAGCCAGATGACATCTGCAATGACTCAATGTGATCTGCTCCTATTTAATGACTCAGTCAGATATACTCCTTGTAAATAAAATCTGCTCCAAGTCAACGACTTGGTCAGATCTGCTGGTTTTCCTTAAGGAGAAACATTTTCACCTATTTGAATAATGAACTGACCATCATCATTTTTCTACATTATATGGATTTTTACTTACTTTAGAAGTAAATCAGAGCAACATAAATAAACCCTATTATATTGAAGGGAATAGAACATCGGCTTCACTTACCGAGAGGCTGAAGCGACAGCTTGACTTTTTTATACCAGGAAAAGGAAAGTCTCTTGAGCTCCTCTGGCTGGTGGAGTGGAAACATCTGGATCAGGATCCCTTTGGACAGCAATCTGCGGACTAAGATGTCAAATAACAATGGCAGTGGGTTAGAAGATACTTTGACGGAGTAAAGTGGTCAAAGTGTTTGGCTGGTTTTCATCTCCGGGTCACTATCTGACCGGAGGGTGACCCCAAAGGACATCCAGCCCCCTTAGTCTTAGTTTTTTTTCTGTTTTGTCCCCTCCTGGTTGGACGGGATGGGTGTGTAACGTCTGTGATGCGCTATGGTAGGCACGGCGCCGTCTGGCCTCCGGTGGGAAGAGCTGTCAGGATGTGCAGCCTGGAACAGGGACTTCAGCCCCCTCCACGGTCAGGTCTAGCCAGGCTATATATTGTCAATAATAATAATAACTCCTCCAACGCCCCCCCGCCCCTCTTAGTTTTGAAGAAAAACTAAAAGCATTTACTCTCATCACCATTGCAGCAAATAAAGATGACTGGGTAAATAGAATGGGACAAATAGATAAACAACAGAACAAAGGCAGCAACAAGAGCAATTAGCATTAAATGCATTCTAAATGCTAATTAGCATTAGCATTAGTCATAATGACACAATAATAACTGGGATTATTGTTAGATTTATTTTTGTATCTGATTGTTCAATTACAGCTCAGCGGGAAGGAATGAATGTTTACGGCTTCATCCCTCTTGGTCTCGTTAAAGCGGGTTGAGCGCTTTCATGAGGTCACAGAATGTCTTATAATTAGAGATGTATAAACAGGTTGGTCCAGTAATGAAGCTGATATTCTTGCCGATAGGGAAATAGGGTGCAGATTTTAATGTTTAGGTGGAAGGTTATCAATCTCTAGGGTATTTCCCAGTAAGCAATGTAATGAGGAAACAGGGACTGAAGCCTGAAACAATGAAAAGTCTCTGATTCCCCTGTATCGGTCTAATGAACCATAATGGGAGTAATCCGTAAATGACTGGGAATAGCTTCCATAACTGAACGGTTGATGCTTGGAAGCTGAAGCCTCCCCCGCTGTTCAGGCTTTTCTCTTTTCACAAAGATGGCTTCCTCCTTCACCCCTCTTTCAAACCATCTGTGCTCTCTGACCAACATCTGCATGTTTCAGTCTTCATAGGCGTGTTATTGAAGTCCAGGTGTCCATGTGAAGCTCCCCTGCAGCTGCTGGCTGTCCTCTGCTGGGCGGTCCTCACTGCTCTGGATCCCACGCACAGCGCCGCTCCACTTAGCTTTGGCTCTTCAGCCACTTTCTGTCTGAGTGGATTGTTACGTTTTAAATTCATCCCTCTGGTGTGTTTGGCGAAAATCCTGACATACGGAATTAATTCAATTTCAATTCAGTTTATTTCTATAGCTCCAATTCACATCATGTCATCTCTGGTCAGTTTCCAGTTCACCAGATCATCCAGTCAGGTTGATTCAAAGTTTTCTATCTAAGGAAAATTACAATGTTTTATATTTTTCTACAACATGGAGGAGAAAAGAGGTTTCAGTTTCCAGGCATTTATAATTCATTCCAGGTCGTTCCAAAGAAATAACACCAGCCTCATGATTCAAAAGACCAATCACAGAGGCCATGCACAACAAAAGGCTCCATCAATCCAACCCACAAACACCACCAGGAGCATTTATGACGGGTCCGATTGGACCTGACCCTCCCACAGAAGGAAACGGCAGCTTAGATCTAAATTGTCCTAATCGTCCACCACAGAGAGGACAGCTGGATGGTCATCAGGTGTCCACAGCTCTTCCCTGGAGGACTGATTAGCACCGGCTCCACTCAACTGACTTCATTAAGGCAGGAGGTGGAGCTCAAAATGAAATCTAAAGGTTTAAGATTCCTCATCTGGTGAAATGAACCTTATTAGGAAACCAATTCAGATATGCAGAGAGACATAAAGGTCTTCTGAAGGGTCAGCCTCCTATCAGTGCTAGAAGCGCAGCGTGGGTCTGGTGTTTACGTGACAAGCTGAGGAAACGGAGACCTGGTGGACACTCACTGATGGATTTCCCCGGGTAAAGCTTGGCGTGGCTGTATCCTGGGACGTGCGTCTCGTCTTTGGCCCGCAGCGTGTCCAGCTCATGTTTGATGATGTGCTGACACTCAGCCATGCTCAGAAAGCCGTCTCCGTCCCCTGGAGACAAAGACATCAGTGAGAAACAGAACAGTTCCTCAGCATTGATGGAGGTCCTCTACATGTCCCTCAGGACACAAACCAAACACCCGTCATTCATCCATTCATTCATTCATTCATTCGTCCATTCGTCCATTCATTCATTCATTCATTCATTCATTCATTCATTCATTCATTCATTCATTCATTCATTCATTCATCCATTCATTCATTCACCAGCTCTGCTTCCAAGCGCATCATTTTAGGATCCCGCTGACGTGATGATGCAGGAAATCAGACTAAAGATGCGTCTTGTTCACAGCCCGTTTAATCCGATTTTATTGCTAATACTTCCTCCATGTAAACGTAGCTATTGATTGATTCGTTGACTGATGCATTCATTCATTCATTCATTCATTCATTCATTCATTCATTCATTCATTCATTCATTCATTCATTCATTCTTCTTCAGAGTATTTCCTGGGATCTAATCAGACACACCACCACCAAGAGCAGTCCAAGCTGGGCGGGCAGGTGGTGCAGGGGTTAGAACTTACAACCAATGTATGGAGGCCTTAGTCCTCGACCCGGGTTCGAATCCGACCTGTGGTCCTTTCCTGCATGTCCCTCCCCCTCTCTCATCCCCCCCTCTCCTGTCAGCCTACTGTCCAAAAATTAAGCCACTAGTGCCGCAAATAATCATCTGTCATTTTGTACACAGGAATGTAAACAAAGAAGAATTTTGTTTTAAAAAATGTAATTAATAGTTCACTGTGATTGTTTCTGTGAACATTAAACTCTGATGCCTCTAAATAAAATGCAGTAAACCTTCAGGGGGCTAACGGGGGTCCATCTGCAGATATTCTGGCTTTAGACTTTGTTAAACTGAAAACTAGAAGACCTAGACAGCAACATTGGTCAGGTTTCCATTCCGTTTGCTGCCAGAACATCTAGACATTGGAGGATGACCCACCCTCAGACCCACCAGGACATGGAGGTCCACCTCGAATGGAGGCGCCCTGATGAACATGATGCTAACAGGAGGCCCCGTGTCTCTACTGAACAACACCCAGTGAAACAGGCTGCTGGACGCAGAACATCTGAGGAACATCTGACTGGATCTTTGTTCCAATACATCATCTAAACCCAGAAGAAGCACCTTGGAAGTCCTTGAAGTGCTGTTTGTTGGAGCAGGTGAAGCCTCGCATGGAGCCGTCGCTGTACTCCTTGAAGAGGCCAACATCCTCAGCACCAGACAGCAGCCGCTCCCTGGAGGCGCCTACCAGAAACAAGTTGGGATTCTCCTTCTCCACAGCTCCCAGTCCAGGACCCAGCTGCTCCACCAGTAAGCCGGCACCTGGAGAGGAGAAGATATGACTGGATCTATGGAGGCCAGCAACTGGAGAGAGCAGGACTATGGAAAGAGCGGAATGAGAGACAGACGGAATGAGAGACAGAGCAGAAGGACAGACAGAGCAAAAAGACGGACAGAGCGGACAGACGGACAGCGTGTCAGACGGACAGACCTCCAGTCTCCTGCGGCTCTCGGATCCTGCCCAGCAGCCATGTGATGGCCTCCTGCTTGGTATCAGGAAGCAGCTCCAGAACCACCAGCGGGCTGAAGGCGCTGCTGTCTGCTGGTGGCACCATCATCCCATCAACTGGAGATCCTGCAGCAGACAGACAAAGATGCTGGTTTTCCTCTGCCAAAGAACCAGAACCATCCTGAGCCCAATGATTGGTCACTTGAATGGATTTATTGCCAAGTGTAGGCAGGACGATGCTTTCTGAATCACCATTGCATCATCCACCAACAAGGCTATGCGCTAAAATGCTCAACATGAAAGAAATCACGCAT
>NW_015151632.1:103709-104657 GCF_000732505.1 Cyprinodon variegatus
CAACGTGACAGTGAACGCTACACAGAACAGACTGACAGCTGTATGTCACTTTCAAGACCGTTCTTTGCTGGAGCCAGTTGCAACATTCAGGCGTTTTCCTTTTCGGGAAGATGTGGAGATTGATTCACTCTCATCACAAAGTGCAACACTGATTCAGCTGAACTCTTCTGGAGTGGAAGATGAGATATTCACTACAGGCTGACATTGAGCTGAAGTCCGGAGCTCATGGACTATTCTGGAACTACCAGCAGAGGGAAGGTATCCCAACATGAGGAAATGCGCTACCTCCTTGACTGCATTTTTCGGCTCCACTTATTTATGTGAGTCAGCCTTTTCCTACTGGAAGATAATGTCCCAGTACGGCTCCACTGGGATTGATCTGGAAATGTGCTTGAGGCTGGCTGTCAGCTGCTACTGTCCTGGCTATATATCCCTGGCTGATTCAATTCAGTGCAAGTCATCAGAGTGAACTCCGAAAATGGCAAAGAATGTACATAATTATGTTGTTGTTCAACATGTGGTTATCCATCAACATACGCTGTAAGAATCCTCAACATATTTTTCTCAATAAATATAATGGGTAGATCATTTTGACTTGGTCATTTCAAAAGTAGCTCCCATGCTGAAAAACTGTGAGCACCCCTGAAGTAGAGGAAGTGAGGAAAGCAAACCAAGTGATTGCCTGGGACCCCGAGACTATTGCTCTGTTCTAAATCACAGGACGCGTCCTTAGAAGGACAGATTCAAAGGACGATGACGTCATAGCGCGGCGCCGAGGTCTGGTCGGATTCCAAGACTCCTCGTTATGCGGCCTTAAAATGCGTCCTTTTTTTAGCCCGATTTGAAAGACGGGTCCGATGTATCCTCTGTAGCCTTGGGTATCCCAGGATTCATTGCGAGTCCAAGCAAGCCGTCTGCTCCGTGCTCAGAGGAAAAAGGGAAATGGCG
>NW_015151632.1:106641-107378 GCF_000732505.1 Cyprinodon variegatus
CTTAGTATTAACAACAAAAAGATCAATCCTGGTCTGATCAGAGCAGAGAATCTTCTTCCTCATAGTCTGGGAGTCCTTCATGGGTTTTTTGCCTTTCATCTGTCTGTCTGCTCTGAGGAGAGGCTTCCGTCGGGCCGCTCTGCCATAAAGCACCGACTGGTGGAGAGCTGCAGTGATAGTTCACTTTGTGGAACTTTCTCCCATCTCCCTCCTGCACCTCTGGAGCTCAGACAGAGATCTTTGGCTTCTTCTTTACCTCTCTGACCATTGCTCAGGTTGGCTGGACGGCCAGGTCTAGGAAGAGTTCTGCTCGTCCCAAACTTCTTCCATTGGAGGATGATGGAGCCGCTGAGGAACCTGTTTAGGAACCTTGGCCTGATGTGAGCCTGGCCTCAGTCTCTGAGCTCCTTTCCTTCCCCCTCATGGTTCTGCTTTGCTCTGTGAGCTGGAAGCTCTTCAATAGACAGCACTTTTTATTTGAATACATTTGCGAACATTTCTACATTTCTGTTTATTTCTGCCAGGATGGGGAGCTGAGTGAACATTAATGAGGGATGAATGAAATAAAATCAACTCCATTGACTAATCCTAGTCAATGAAGTAATCCTATTCCTAGAATAATGCTAGATTTCTTTTTAATCCAGTTGCCAAACTTCCACCATAATGAACTTTTTGAAGAGTTTCAGTCTGGCTTTAGAGCTCATCATAGCACTGAAACAGCTCTGGTGAAAGTCACT
>NW_015151632.1:113716-116203 GCF_000732505.1 Cyprinodon variegatus
CTCATGTCTGCGGCATAGCTGATGGTTCCTCATGTCTGCGGCATAGCTGATGGTTCCTCATGTCTGCAGGCTGCTAATAACCAGCACTGTTGGTTATTAGCATGCTATGATATCTGAGTGGATCCAGGGTGCTTTTATTTTGGTTCAAAGCTTAAAGATAGTTTCTCTTCCTGCTGCATTCATCTGTTAACTCCCTCACCAGTTCTAATTTACTGATGTTATTTCTGATCTGGTCACTGACCCTCTCTTCATGTTCTGTAATGGATCTGTTTCCTGTGAGTCATCACTTCCTGCAGACATGGTCAGTTTGCACCTGACTGTCAAGCTAGAAGCAGAACCTCCTCCTGGTGTCAGGATACATAATTAGCTCTGCAAAGGAAATATCTACCATTGCTCAGTTTAAAGTCTGTGGTACCTGCTTTGCAGAGGATAACAGGTTTAAACCAGGCAGGCCTTGGAGCTCCGCCTCCTGGAAGGAATCACTCCAGGTTTTCATTCTGGTGAGGAATAAAAGGCAGACAGCTGATGGAAACCTGCTGACCTCACATGTCCTTCTGCTGGTGTACAGGGTGGTGCACAGAGTGCTGTCTGTGGCTGGCGTCCTCCCTCTGACCAGCCGCCTGTGGAGCTACGTGGAGAACACCATCAGGTGAGTTCTGATAACCACCCCCACCCCGGATGCATTAGCCTCAGAGAAGCCAGTCAGGCGCTCTGAGCTTGGTTTTGCTGGAAAGGAGAAGCTTTCATCAAGGACTTAATGTCCATTTCTTAGAAATTAAGATGATAAAGAAGAGGGCCGGCCTTGATAAGCCGGAGGGAGGACCAGGAAAGCTCAACACAAACGATGAAGCTGCAGATAAGAATGGAGGAGAAGTTAACTGAGCTGGAGATCCATCCCGTATTTATGGTCTACCTCAGAGGGCAGAGCAGGACTCTGTCCCAAGATGAGCCTAGTTACACATCAACGGGTGCATCGCTCGCTCGGCGCTGTTCAGCCTGATCGTGAGTCGTGTAGTGTACAGGGGGTTACGAGCGGCGATCAGCCTCTCACGTCCACCTCCCGATCAGGAATGGTGAGATCGGTGGCAAATCAAACTTGTTTTGATTTTCTCCCGGCCGTCATGGGCAAATTGCTCAGGGCACAAACAAGGATTCTTCTGCTTCTTCTTCTCAGATGAAAACCCTGATGCATGGCAGCCACGCAATGAGTGAAATGGAGTTCTTCCTGTAAAACTGACAGACCGTAGTAGCCATATCTGCTCAGCCATGTCTTTTTTCTAAATACATTGTCTGCTTTTCTTTTTAGGGCTTTTGGCACAAAATTGCACAAATTGCCAAGGCAGCGTGTTTCCCTCTAGTTAGCTTAATAGTCCCCTTCTATTTGTTTGGCTTCCAGATAGACGATACAGAGCAGCTCCATCTCACTGCGGAGCCGAGTTCCACGTGGTTTTTAGCAGGTAGATCGCATGAGAGCGTCGGGCCGAACATAAAGCTGTGAACTCACACTGTACGAGTGAACCCTGCGATTAGTTGTACAGAGTGAGCAGTAGCTGCGTGCAACAACTGAAAAATATCACACAGTGTACGCCCGGCTTAATGGGACCTAAGTGGTGTGAGGGGGCCAAGGAACCGTGGATTAACCAAATATTATGGGGGTGTAGCAGGCTGGGCCTTCAGGGGCAGCTTTATTATGCCATAGTTCAGACAGAATAAAGCAATGATTTTAACCTGAAATCAGGAACACCTCCTGGAACTGAAAGATAAGGAAGGAGGAACCTGATAATCACCTCCATTGATGGAAGCCTGATTAGGAATCTCTGTTTATCCCATTAGGCAGACATTGGTCTTTGTTCTCTGTGTTTCAGGTGGTGCTGGATCCCTAACTGGCTGCCATCATGGTGTCCCACCTCTCAGAGGCAGCTGAAGGCTGCAGAGGATCACATGCTGCGCTGTAAGCATCACAGCTGTCTTAATTTTTATTCCCATGAACCAATCCATACCCTGAGGGAACAGAGATCAGTAAGCCACATACCTCAGGAAAGGTGATCTGATTGGACCTAATTAGTTCCTGTTAGAATCCTACAAAAAATCTGCCATTTTATTGCATTATTCAGAATGTTTCTAATGTTGCTCAACAAACCAGCAGCATTTTAAATTGATCCAAGTCCAGGATCTCTGTTGGGACAGATGATGTCTTAGTTTCCTTCTCTGAGGTCTTTTCTGTCTCAGTCTCTACCGGTCATTTAGTCAGCATCAGGACTCTTCCAGAGACGGTGGCTGTGTCGTAGCCCCTCCATCTAACTCCTGTTCTTAGGCGCTGCTGCTTCTGCCCCTCGTCCTTCCTCCTTGTCCTGTTGTATCTTTGCGTTATTGTGCTTACGCTACCCTAACCGCTATGGTGCTTTCGCCGCCCTAACCGCTATGGTGCTTACGCCGCCCTAACCGCTATGGTGCTTTCGCCGCCCTAACCGCTATGGTGCTTACGCC
>NW_015151632.1:117082-120308 GCF_000732505.1 Cyprinodon variegatus
TTTCTGTCTCAGTCTCTACCGGTCATTTAGTCAGCATCAGGACTCTTCCAGAGACGGTGGCTGTGTCGTAGCCCCTCCATCTAACTCCTGTTCCTAGGCGCTGCTGCTTCAGCCCCTCGTCCTTCCTCTTTGTCCTGTTGGTATCTTTGCGTTATTGTGCTTACGCTACCCTAACCGCTATGGTGCTTTCGCCGCCCTAACCGCTATGGTGCTTACGCTGTCTATTTCTATGTCTGCTTCTGTCTCCTTGAACCTCAATCAGCCTCGGCAGATTGCCACTCACACTCCATTTTGAAAGGGAGTTTTTCTCTCCACTGTCGCTGTGTACAGGCTTAGAGTGAGACACTATCTGTTCTTCCAGGAGGAGAGAATCCTGTAGTGTCACTGATTCGATGCAATCAGCTGGTTTTGAACCAATCTGATTGGATGATCTGTTTCATGATGATAAAAATCAGCAAAAAGCTTTGGAACATTTGAATCTAATTTATTATATCTTTGCAGCCTTGAGAAAACTAGGAAAGGTGTTTTGGTCTCTCCTCTGAGGGCTTGGTTTGGAGTCTATGTTCTTCTGCTGTTTCTTCATTGTTTCCTCTCCTCCTCGTTTTGTTGTCGTCAGGTGTCGGCGTGGAATTCACCAAACAGTTTATTCCCATATCCCGTGGCAACGCCTTGTGGACGCTGACATTTACCAAAGACAGTGTTAAAGATAAAACCCCTGTAGTTCTGCTGCACGGGTTTGGAGGTGGAGTGGGTCTCTGGGCCCAGAACCTGGAAGCCCTGGCAGAGCATCACCCGGTCTATGCCCTGGACCTCCTGGGCTTTGGTCAGAGCTCCAGGCCTGTGTTTTCTACGGACCCTCAGGAAGCAGAAACTGAGTTTGTTGAGTCTATGGAAGAGTGGAGGGCCAAAGTGGGTTTGGAGTCCATGATTCTCCTGGGCCACAACCTGGGAGGGTTCCTGTCTGTGTCCTACTCTATTGCATACCCAGGCAGGTGAGTGCAGAAGGTGGATCAGTTCTTTTCTCTGATTGAAGATTCCTAGCTGTCCTTCTAAAAGCTTTCCCACTCTTCCACATGGTGTCATTTTTAATCTCAGATATTGATGTATTTCAGTGCCCCAGACCAATAGCATGTAAGCTGTTCTAAACAGAAGCACTGGCTCAGGACACCACCTGATCATCATGAATTTATAGCCATATGCCGTTCCGTCTTGATATGATGGAGCAATAGATAAAGGAGTGAATTCCCCAGCAGCAAGTCCTGCAAACATACTTGTACTCGTGGTCTCCCTAATCGTCCGGGTGGCGGGGGGAGCAGTCTCAGCAGAGTCCCAGATTTCCCCCTGTCCAGACTCCTCCACCAACTCTGCAGGGGGAAGCCTGAGGCGCTCCAGAGAGACAGAGAGACAGAGCTCCCTCCATTGGATCCTGGCCATTCCCTGGAACCTCCTCCTGGTGGGACGTGCCTGGAACCCCTCAGAGGGAGGCGTCCAGGAGCTATCAGAAAAAGATATCCATCCTACCTAAACTTACCAGATGGAGGAGCAAGGAGCTGCGAATATACTCTGAGCCTTTCTCAAATGACCAAGCTCCTCCCTCTCTCTCTAAGGGAGAGATCTCCTTCACAGGAAGCTCATTTCAGACACTTGTTCTCAGGGTCTCATTCTTTGAGTTATGATCCAGGTTTGATGACCAGAGGTGAAGGTAGACCATCAGCTAAATCAAGAACTTTGCCTTTTCACTTAGCTCCCTCTACACCAGGACAGACTGGGGCATCATCCACATTATAGCAGCAGCCGCACTGATCTGTCTATCGATCTATTGTTCTCCCCAAAGTCATGAACAGGATCCCACGATACTGAACTTCTCTACTGAAGGCAGGAACTCTCCTGCTACTTGAAGGGGATAAGCCACCATTTTCTGGTCAAGCACCAGAACCGTGCGCTCAGACTTGGCCTTGGAGTTGATTCCCGTCCCGGCCCCTTCACAATCAGCTGCAAACCGCCACTGTGCACGGCAGCGGGGAGCCAGCAGAACCATCTGCAAAAAGCAGGGACCTGATCTTCTGGTTCCCAAACCAGACCCCCTCTTGGTTGTGGCTAGAAATCGAGACCATAAAGGTTCATGAACAGAACCAGTGACAGAGTTAATGCACCAGGAACAGATCCCACCTAATGATGCTAATCACCAGCCTTCCCCACAATCTGAGAAGAGCTCTCCTAGGGGGGGTGTGAACAGATCCCAGACCGAGGGCTCCTCCACTACTCGCTTGGGCCTATCTTTCTGTCTGTTCGGCTTCCTCCTCATTCAGCACATCCAACTTATCATCAGGTGGTGGTCGGTGGACAGCTCTGCCCCTCTCTTCACCCCAGTTTCCAAGACATGCGGCTAAAGGTGCAAAAAACGCTTCAAGTCATTCATCGTCCTCCAGCCTCCGGTGTCCTGGTTCCAGGTGCACCCATGGACATCCTTCTGCTTGAACACAGCGTTCATTATTCACCATCCATGACTGGCTGGGGTCTTTTCCTCCCGATGACGCCCCTCCACATGTCACTGTCGTTTCCTAGAGGGGTGTTGAAGGCCCCCAGCAGAATGAAGGAATACAGCTGCCAGAGAAAACAACAATCCCCCCTAAACTTTTGTTTGATTTCATGCTGACAGGAAGAGGCTGAATGGGAGATGCATGAAGGTTCAGCAGCTCAGAGAGACTTAAAAAACAAAAGAACTTTCAAACCAATCCTAAGATGCACAGGGAGCCCAATGATGCAATGATGGAGTCACCATAAAGTGCAATGCACTAATCCAAGTGGTAGTGATAAAGGCCTGAATCACTGTCTCTAAATGTGCTCTGGAAAGAAGGTGCTTTATTTTGGTCGACTGCCTTGGTTGAAAGAAACCTTTCTGTATAGTTGCTTTGATCTGGCCTTCTAAAATAAAGATCAACTTCCACTTTGACCACAATGGTTTAAATTCTATTTAGTTTATTTCTATAGCACCAATTCACAACACATGTCATCTCAAGGCACTTTACAGTTCAACCAGATCATCCAGTCAGATTGATTCAAAAGAAATAAGTGACTACCTGTACCACCACTGGGCTAGGTAACCTAGCTCCATGGAGGGAGCCTCCGATGTGCTGCTGAGAACCATGACCTGGTCTTAAGGCCAATTTATTACCCCGTTTACACTACCCTTAAAAAACTGAGCCGAGCCGAGACCGGTCCGAGC
>NW_015151632.1:120856-123139 GCF_000732505.1 Cyprinodon variegatus
ACTAGGAGGCGAGGAGTCGAGGAGTCGAGATAACCGAGATAAGTGTGACGTGTGAACGGTCGTCAAAACTGAGCTTGGCCTGGTTACCGATCCAAGCTCGGACTGGTCTGTGCCTGGATCGGTTTTTCAAGGGTAGTGTAAATGGGGCTTATGCTTCTGACGCATAGCCTCTGCAACCGTCAAATCTGTCTCTGTGCGCGACCACGCCCCCCACGCAGAGGTTCTGCAACTGTCGTTGAATCCTGACTACGCGTCGGACGATCACAAACCCGCGCAGACAAAGAGCAGCTGTGATTGGTCCTTTTTATGCCTTTCCAGCTGTCTGTGTGGTCGTCCTTCTCAATTCGGTGCCAAGGCACGCCATTCTTAAAAACCGAGGAACAACGGACAACTACGACAAAAGGTTAATTGAGGAGGTTCGGAAGTACAACCATTTGTACAATGCCTCAGACAAATTTTATAAATAAATTTATCGTCTTTGGTGTCTAGCAACTCTAGATCCATCTCCATAACCGTCATATCTTGCAGACGTGCCATTGTTGTTTTGGAAGATAAACACTCCCACCGGCGCCGCCGAAGTTCTCGCGAGTTCCCCAATAGGCTCCAGCTTGCGCTTTGGTGGGAAACTGCTGTGCGTCCCAGAAATTCCAGACCGATGGTGCAGAAGCAAACCAGCAAAATTGACCAGTGACCAGACGCAAGCAACATTTGATGTATGCGGTTGCAGAAGTATAATCTGCCCTTTAGGCTCATAAAATTTTCAGACCTTGAAAGCATTCTAACAGCACGTTGTTTCCATCTTTCTTGCTTAGTGGAACATAAATGTGGCTATCATCAGTGGGAATAAGCACCAAGCCTCATTATTGAGCCAAGGTGAAGTAGATAAAGAGCATAAAGCAGAGCCCTGTGGCCTCTCCAAACAATAAGGGAACAGAGGATGAGGTATGATCACCAAGGGAGATGCAGAATGTTCGGTTTTCTGAAGATCATCTTAACCAATCAATCCCCGATGCTGACCTACTGGGCCAAACTAGAGAGTCTACTGTGTCATGAGCAGCAGGTAAGTCCAAGAGAGGAAGAATCACACAGCCAACTGAGTCAGCTGCCAAATACCATGAAAAACCAGGAGCTGCAGCTGGATAATCGCCTCCAGGCTCAGAGAGTTTAACTGTAAATGTTTATTCTCTGCTGGCTTGCATAAACACAGCCTCCTGTTTAAATTTTCATTTTGTGCAAAATTCTGCTTCCTTTGGGGCCCCTACTGGCAGTGCAGCTTCACTCTGACTACCAGATATGCACTTGAAAGGTGTCCTGAATGAAAGGAAATGGACTAGAGACAGTAGAAATAGAGGATCCTGTTAGCATGCAGGTAGGACAGAACCAGACCAACAAATATTTGTTGGCTGGAACTGGTAGTGAAGCTGTTAGCTAAAGGTTACCTCTGCAGCCTGATTATTCCCATTTTCCTCCAATGCAGAGTGAAACGTATCATACTGGTGGAGCCGTGGGGTTTCCCTGAGTTTCAGGAGACGCTGGAAGCAGACCGACCCGTTCCTGTGTGGATCAAAGCCTTGGGAGCAATGTTCAGCCCCTTCAACCCTCTGGCTGGCCTCAGACTGGTTGGACCCCTCGGTAAGAGTGCAGCACCAGGTAGTGACGGATCATACCTCACCTCACCCTAACTGGAGGAGGAACGTAGTAGTGATGATACAGCTGACGTTGATTCAGAAGAACGTTCAGCCCTGTGAAGAGCTGCTTTGTGTCTCCGTAGGTCCTACTCTGGTGCAGACTATGAGACCGGACTTCAAGAAGAAGTTCTCCTCCATGTTTTCAGACAACACTGTGTCAGAGTATATCTACCACCTAAACGTCCAGTCTCCCAGGTCTGCCTCTCCTGCTCCTCTTTCTTTTCCGCTCTGAGATCTTCTTTCCTCTGATCTATGGTTTCATCTCTGATCAGTGGAGAAACTGCTTTTAAGAGCATGACGGGTTCCTGTGGCTGGGCCAAGAGGCCGATGCTTCAGAGGTTGCACCAGCTACCGCCCGACATTCCCATCTCCATCATCTACGGCTCCCGCTCCAGCATAGACAGCGACTCGGCCAGTGCCATCCAGCAGGAGAGAACAGATGTGGACATTATTGTGAGTAAACACTTCTATTGTCATCCCCAGTATAACCAGTTCAGTTTATAACCAGCGGGTCTGCATCCCCCAGTATAACCAGTTCAGTTTATAACCAGCGGGTCTGCATCCCCCAGTATAACCAGTTCAGTTTATAACCAGC
>NW_015151632.1:125144-127783 GCF_000732505.1 Cyprinodon variegatus
CAGGGTTTGAGGGCCCTGCTTTAGGACCAGGGTTTGAGGGCCCTGCTTTAGGACCAGGGTTTGAGGGCCCTGCTTTAGGACCAGGGTTTGAGGGCCCTGCTTTAGGACCAGACTCCAGACTCCCCTCTATCCAGACTTCTCCCCCTGCTCCTCCCAGTCATGCAGGGAGACATGGTCCCTCAGTCGTGTCCTGGTCCTGCTCCTGGTCCTCCTCCAGGGCGGACATCCATGGAACCTCTCAGAGGGAGGCATCCATCTGGTGAAGATGTCTGATCCTCCTCAGCTGACTCCTCTGGAGGAGAAGCAGCTCTACTCTGATCCCTCCCCCTGATGGCCCAGCTCCTTACCCTCTCTCAGAGGGAGAGCCCAGCCTCCCTGCAGAGGAAGCTTTGATCCAGGATCTGGTTCTCTGGGTCCTGATCCAGATTAATGACCATAGGTGATGGTAGGAAAGTAAACCGACGGCTTTTTTCTCAGCTCTCTCTGAAGGACCTTTGGTCATTCAGAGGAACCATTATTCATTTCTAATGCATGTGGTTCTCCAAGGACCGTTTGGGTTGCTGGGTGTTTCATGACTGTCCCCATCTTGGTGACAGGGTGTCCTCTGCTTTCTGACTGGGTCCCTCTGGTTTCTGCAGACCATCCGGGGAGCTGGACACTATGTTTATGCTGACCAGCCTGATGACTTCAACCAGAAAGTTCTGCAGATGTGTGAAAAGGTGGACGTAGAGAAGCCAAGGCCTGGAACTCTGGAGCAGAAGGAGGATATAACCAGCTAGCATCACCTCCTCCTCTGGAACGTCTGAGGAGGAGTAACCGGCCCTGGTTCAGCTAGTTATCAGAGCCAGATCATTAAGGCTGGTTCTGTTCCTTGGATCAGTGCTGCTGCTTAGCAACCTAACATTTATGGTCTGACAGCCTGAAACACTGGAGGAGATCCCGTGGACCGAACCCTGGGCCTGCTTACTTCATCACTGCCAAACTTCCATGGATCATTTATGTAGATGATGGAAATGTCCTTTCAGGTTAGACCTTCACAGACTCTCAGCTTGGGAAACCCCGCAGCCTGGACCCGAACTGTTCTCTGCAAGTCTGGCTGCCCCAGCTGGACCCTCAGATGTTCTGCCAGAGGTGGAGCCACAGCAGACGGCCCCTCCTCTTCCTCAGCGGCACACAGGGGCCCAAACAAGGACTGTAGGCATTAATACTTGATGCTGATGTTGGTGCAGTACTCTCCAGAACCACAGGGGGCAGTACACTGTCTAACCACTGCCACTGTAGTAAAGAAAGAAGAAATGCTTTCCTGATCAATTAGATGTAAAACTGCTTTTTGATTTCTTTGTAAAATTATTGAACTGAACTTTCAGGTTTCAGTTGTTCAGTGATGAAAAATGTTATAAAAACTTATTTTATGTATGAAAAGGTTTGCTTGTGGTTTATAATAATAATACATTTGATTTATACTGCACTTTTCATCAAAAAGACCTTAAAGTATTACAAAAAAAGAAAAGCATTAAAAAAGAAATGC
Source organism: Cyprinodon variegatus (assembly GCF_000732505.1). NCBI lineage: Eukaryota > Metazoa > Chordata > Actinopteri > Cyprinodontiformes > Cyprinodontidae > Cyprinodon > Cyprinodon variegatus. The sequence goes on from NW_015151632.1 coordinate 126,673, forward strand.
ATAAAAATAATAATAATAATAAAAGCTGTTTTAAAAAGAGAGAAAAAAACATGTAAAGGGGACCAAAAGTTTTGCTAAAGAGAAATTTTTTTAGGCCTGTTTTAAAACACTGGGTGGATTGAGGAGCCCTCAGGGCGCCGGGTGGGGGGGGGGATCCACAGATGTGGGGCAGCAGCACGAAATGCTCTATCTCCGACTGTCCTGAGTCTGGTTCTGGGAATGTAAAGGAGGTTTGAGTGAGTGGAGCGAAGGGAGCGGGTGGTTGATAAGTTCTTTTTTTTTGGGGGGGGGGGCATGTCCATGGATGCATTGATGTGTGAGCAGGGAAACCTTGTATACAGTCCTGGTGGAGATGGGAATCCAGTGTAGAATGGAGAGCGGCGGTGATGTGCTCATGTTTCTGTTCTCTCATCAGGATCCAGCTGCAGAGTTCTGGATCACTGAAGCCTCTGCAGACGCTTTCTGGATCCCAATGAGAAGAAGCAATAGTCCAGTCTGGAGGAGACAAAGACTGGAAGCAGCTTCTCATCGTCTGGGAGGGAGAGAATGGGACGGAGTTTGGAGATGTTATGGAGGTGGTGGAAAGAGTTCTCGCATAAAAGATTCATGTGGGCTTCAAAAGTGAGTTGTGAGTCCATTCCTACTAACGGTTGATGAGAGCGAGATGCTAGTAGCAGAAAAAGTGATGCTGGTTATGGATGATTTGGTTTGATGAGGCCTTCAGTTTTGGAGCTATTGAGTTGAAGAAAGTTTAGCTCCATCCGTACCTTTATCTCCTCCAGACAGGTGGAGAGTTTTGATGGGGAGGACTGTGAGGGTGGGGGGTCAGCTTTGACAGGGTTCCCGCAGGTCCTTAAAAAGTCTTAAAAGGCATTGAATCCTTCAAAATAAAATTAAGGCCTTTATTGTTATTAAAATGTCTTAAATCAGTCTTTCGTTGGTCTTAATTTTTAAAACATCATAAATAGGATTATTTTTATTATAAATTATTTTTGTAATCTAAATAAAATGTTAAAATTGACAATTTTTTTTTCTTTTTATAAAAAAATAAATAACAGCTCTCCATTATTGGTTCCGTCCCGATAGCGGAACCAATAAAGCGTTGTTGCTG
>NW_015151632.1:131416-132912 GCF_000732505.1 Cyprinodon variegatus
AAGGCTAATCATGTTTTGGGTGTACTATTCCTTTAAGAAACCGTCTCTTGACCCAGATGACTTGGTCAATTATAGACCTATATCCAATCTTCCTTTCTGTTGTGCAAAATAATGTCCTGCAGATAATGAATAGATGGTTAACTAGAATTGGAGTTATAGCTAATTATTTAACCTATTCAAAATTGAAGGTAAAATCAATTTAGCGTTCTTAGTTGGGTAATTGTAGCTTTGAATTATCTACTTACCGGGTTGCTGATTCACCTCTGGAGGGTTCCTGGACCGGCTGTTAAAATCCAGGTCTACACCAGATTGGTGGCCCAGGTCAAGTGGCTAGCAGAGCTATTAATTATCAATAAAGAACCTCTTATCTCTGTTTATTCGCACTATTACCAAAAGGGGTTGATCCAACCTGAGTGATAAACCCCTGTTATATGAACGACCAGAACCACTACAAATTAACCAATGATGTCTTTATTCTAATAATTCAGGATTACAGAAAATCTAACATCTATGCAAACACTACACGCTATTAGAAAAATAAACACGAGGTAGATTAAATGACTAGTTTAACGAAATTGAAAATAAGGAATAAAACAAAATAGAAAACAAAGGAATAAAACCATAAGAGTCCGTTTACTGGTGTCTGAGATTGTCCAAAATATGCCAGATATTAATACATTCACTAATGTCCGTTAGCAGCAGGTATGATGATAACAGTGCAATTACTCACGTAAAATTAATACATCCAGCTTAAAAATTAGTAAATGATAAAAAATGTATTAACAAATAGCAGCAGAAGTCGTTTAGCAAAACACATTAACGAACAATGTACCTGTGTGTGAGAAGGGGATGTAGCTAAATGAGGGACCCCCCCCCTTTTTCCACGTGATGAGAGGAACAAAGAAAAATGGGGGAGGGACAGCCTGTAATCAGCCGACCGCGTGGCCCCACGCGGTTGAATGTGGTAATTCGGTAATGGTCTTAAGGTAGACACAAGAGAAGATAGAAAAGGAAAGAAAAAGGGGAAAGAAAGTTCACTTGCAGCCTCACAGCAGACACACTTCAACCAAATGAACCAACTCTTAATCAGCGCAGATTAAAAATCAGCATTAATTCAAATCCCTGAATCTACCTGTCTCTCTCGCCGAGCACAGCACCTCATTAATGCATCAAAAGGAGAGGAAATTGATTTACTGTGAGATGCCTTTGGTCCGTGAAGGGGTGTTGTTTCCAAAGGAACCGTGGCCTGGTTCCGGCCGCGCAGAGGGTTTCTCAGCACCGGGTCCGCCCTCGGGAAAGTTCAGTCAGTTCGGTGCTGCAGCAGAGGGCTTGATTTGCTCTCAAGTCGAAGAGGATGGATTTTGCGGAAGGAATCGGCGAGGAGCGTCCTCCTGGCCGACCCGTCCAAAAGGAAGGGGAAACGAAACTCACTCCACGGTCAGCTTCAAAGTCTTCCGTCTCCCCAGCTGGCGCAGCCGCTATGCACGATGGAACAC
>NW_015151632.1:134933-138626 GCF_000732505.1 Cyprinodon variegatus
TGTTCAGAGGGAGTTTTCCTCTCCACTGCTGCTGCATGCATGCTCAGTTTAAGGGACTGTTGTTGATTCAACAACGAAATACAAGCAACTATCTGTTGCCACTCATCCAGGAGTAGCATGTCCTGTAAGTCAATGACTGGATACAATCAACTAGTTATCTTAAACTTTAAACCAACCTGACTGAATAATTAGATTTGTCTCTAAAGCGCCTTGTGATGATCTGCATTGTGAGGCGGAGCTATAGAAACAAACTGATTATAATAAAATATCAAAATAGTCTGAGCATCACATCATTCATACACACAAAAATAGAAAACGTAGATACATGCCCCTCTGTTACTGAACTACGGTTTAACATAAATGTAAACCAGCTCATCTGGCCTGATGTTCGCATTTAAGTCACATATTTAACAGACAGGGGAACTTTTTTACTATATTTGTTCTAAAAAAGACATGATTCAAACAAGAAAGCTTTTTTTTCTACTGTTAATGAAGGAATCCAGACTTTACATCGAGAAAAAAAGATTTGCTCCAGAGGAAAAGGTCAGGTGCTGTAGCAGCACCACCCAGTGGGCATCCATGGACATTTTGATCCATCTTAGATGATGTTCAGAAAGCTGAGGTTGGCCATTACCAGGCAGCAGAAACATCTCAACCATGATCCATGGAGGAGGGATGAGTCACAGCGAAGGGTGTGAATACTTCTGTCTGTTTGCTGTGGATCATTTTCACAGAAAGTTCTTCATTTATTGCTCTAAAATCAGTATAAAAACAGACGCCTGCTGGAGGACATAGGGACCCCTTTTTCATCATTCTGCTTCATTCTGTTCAGTTTTAGTTAGAAGACAAAAGAAAACCACAAAAAACTCCATGATACAAGTTCTGATTATGAATAAATCCAGACTTCTGGTTCTACAACGCTTTATTGATAGATAGATAGATAGATAGATAGATAGATAGATAGATAGATAGATAGATAGATAGATAGATAGATAGATAGATAGATAGATGGGTAGGCGGATGGATGGACGGATGGAGGGATCTTTCCTTGTCATGGTCACACGCTGGTCTTAATTTGGGCGATTTCATTCAGGTAGGCGATGAATAACTTGGTTCCTTCAATATAGTTGTACCTGAGAAGAAGAAACAGATTTAATCCCAGAACTGAACCATAGAAACAGTTCTAACCTGCCTTGCTCAGCGACTCTAAAGCCTGCTGACATCAATACTTCAACCAATCACATGACCAGCACTTCTCCTGCCTAAACTAAACCAGCCTTTCCAGTCAGAGAAAGAGTAGAGTCTTCCTCATTCTGAGTGAAAAAAGAAGATTGCTGGGAATGTCTGATATCATTACATTCCCAGCAATAGAGAAACCCAGCAGATGTTCCATGTTGTACTGAAGCTCCCTGAGGGATTGAAACTTCCACCCGGACCCTTTGATCCAGGTCCAGTCGGTCCTTTGGGCAGCATTGGTGTGACCAATGGGCAAAGGAGTGGCTGATATCAGAGAGCTTCAAAGATGTTTGCGCGCTGTAGGAAACATCTAGTGAAGAACAGCAGCTGCTCACTGTTTCAGCTCTGTGGTTAGGAGTGCAGAGTTTAATAAACGGAGCAGCTGCTGGTGGCCTTCACCAGAACATGCCATCATTTCATTTACAATATGTCATCCTTGTTAGATCAAGAGGCAACGGTTCGGTGAAGAGCGTCCTGTACAGGCAGCAACATCTGCTCACCTTCTAACCACACTGTGGAGAAATCATCAGGTTTAACATCTTAGCAGAACCCACAGAAAGCAGAGAGGTTCTAAAGGAAGCAGAGAGGTCCTAAAGGAAGCAGAGAGGTCCTAAAGGAAGCAGAGAGGTCCTAAAGGAAGCAGACAGGTCCTAAAGGAAGCAGAGAGGTCCTAAAGGAAGCCGACAGGTCCTAAAGGAGGCCGACAGGTCCTAAAGGATGGACAGCATGTTCCTCATTCTATGGCTCAGTCCAGAACCAGTCCAGTCTTCAGGTGGGGGTACTGAGGGATCATTCATTCATCTGACATCATCAGATCAGTTCTCAGTGAGTCCAGAAGAATGAACAGGGCAGGAGCAGCCAGCATCGGACCTGATGATGGCAGCATTATGCTCTGGGTCAGCTTCACCTGGTGGAGCTGGTTATGACAGAGGAGGAAGCTACAGATGGTTCCAGGGACCAGTCAGAGCCGATCCACATCCGTCATGGAGACGGATTGGCCTGGAGAAGGCTGTGGACCCAAGAAGACCTCACAGACATCAGATCTTATCTCAGTCTGATCTCTTTCTCCATCATCATCATCATCATCATCAGAGCTAATGACTGAAAGAAGCTCAACCAGCTGATAAAGAAGACCGGCTCTGTTCTAGAAACTCTTCTAGAACCTCTGGAGATGAAGAAGGTGATGGACAGCAATGAGCATCCTCTTCATCAGACTGTTAGAGGGTCTTCAGTCCGAGGCTTCTCCACGGTCACAGACCACTACAGGAACATCCTACCTGCCAACAGCTATCATCCTTTGAAACATGAGTTAATGCAAAGTTTCCCTTTGAGATAAAAATATAACGGCCATTTCCTGCAGGAGCCAAAGCAGCTCCTCCTGTCTGAAGCTAGAGCTTAGAGATGAGGAGAAACCTGCTGATCTTCTCGTTCTGGGAGTGCATCCCATCATCAAAGCCTCCGATGGGCATCATGATGATGCTTTTCCCCGTCACATCCTGGAAGGTCTTGGCAATAGGGATGGTCCCGCCCTCACGGATCAGATCAGGCTCCATGTTGAAAACTTAACAAAGAGAGAAAATATGTCATAAGCGTTTGTCTAAAACTCAAGAACTATTTGTTAGATGAATGGCAATAAGTCAGGAAACAAGCTGCTGTCAGGGAAAACAGAGGAAGAGGGAGGAAAGTGGATCGTTATTATCAGTCACAGAATTTCCTTCAGATTGTGGCAGTAGGCTCATTAGCTTCTTATCATCGAGTGAATCCTAACTCTAAAGTCACTCCTTTCCCCCCGCAGAAGTAATGAATCTATTTATATGTAATGTGAAAATAATTTCAGTAGTTCTTTGTGTGCTGTAAAAATAAATAAATAATAAAATGATCCCCATCTCCCTCATATTAAACAAACTAAAAATAAATCTCCTATCCTGTCACTGAGCTGTAGAATCCTCTCCCTATAATATTTAATTATCTGTGAAAAAATGACGATCATCCTTTAATAAGATCCTCGTCAAACAGACATTCAATGTTTGTTTTTAACCCTAATGTGTGTAACAAACCTAGTGAATGTTTTTTTCTTGTTTTTATGCACAAACTACAACAAGACCCTGAGTAAAACAGCTTGATTGGCTGTAAGGAGAGCGGAGACAGATGTAACTATGTAACGCGTATTACTGAGTGTAAACTGGCCTGACGCCGTATGCTGGGCTGACAGAACACCTGACTGGAGCGGAGCATAGAGTCATCCCGGGTGGAGTACTTTCTTGTGATTGATTTAAACAAGGGAGCTCTGTGATTCTTGGCAAACCATCCCCTGTATAAAAAAAAATATGCATTTGTGTATCGAGGCACATAAGGAGAGTCTCAAAAATCCACACACAATGCAGTGAAGTGTAAAGAGCACTGCTACTTTGGAATTTAATTTATTGTTTATGGACCAGAAATACTTTGATGAATCAT
>NW_015151632.1:141534-150490 GCF_000732505.1 Cyprinodon variegatus
CAGAGGGTCCCACTCGTGCTGACTCCAGGTTCTGAGTTCCCACAGGGTCCTCCCTTTCTCCCGGCTCCAAGCAAGGTGCTTCGAGCCACTCTGGTTTCTCCTGCTTCCCTGGATCTTTGTAAAGTAAGCGCAGCTCTGTCACCCTCAAGCCCAAGCCCCACCTGTCACTGAGACACCCGCCTCCAGCTCCATGGATCAGAGCCTGAGTCCGCTCTGTCCTCCCCCGGTTAGGTTCCTGCGTCCGGTGAAGTTGAACGGGTCCCGGTGCTGTTGCTTCCCCGTCGACTCCGTTGCTTCCATTATCTCTCTCAATAAACAGTTAACTGATCCCTGTTGCCGTGTGTGTTTTGCATGTGGGCTAAATACGTTCAGCCGAACATGACAGTATGCTTGTGTGAATCGTGCTGTGCTTGTATGGATCTTGTATGCCTGCATGAATCATGCTGGTCGTGTGAAACTTGTATGACCCAGAAAAAAAATGGTGGTGACACCAAATGCAGCGCAGGAACTCTCCTTTAAAACCTTGCAATGGGTCACATGACTCCGGCTGTTCCTACTGCCGGCAGTTTAGACATTATTTCCCTGTTTTTGAATATGAAGACATGAAAAATTCATTTTCATACACGGTGCCGTCTCCCACAGATCTACCATCTTTAGTTTTGTTCCATTAGAAATGTCTCAAAGGTAAAGGGTGTAAGGGTAGTGCTGTGGGCTGACGTTGCTCTCCTACCCCTCTTGATAGCTGCCTTTCCAGCCTCATAGAGTGGATGCTGAGTGTCAGCCAGCCAGGGCTTGGCCCCAATCACCATGGTAACCGTCAGCTTGTTAGGACTCCTCCTCTTGGCAAACACAGACTGAAGGTAGTCTGTTACCTGAAGCCCCAAAACAATACAGCAATAAGAAAGACTGTAGAAAAACCAGGACTGCAGCTTCTATGTTACCTGCTTCTTGACTGTGGCCGGGTCCATGTCTGGGACTTGTCTTATGGAGAACTTAGCCGTGACTTTAGCAGGGATGACGGTCTTAGTTCCAGGGTCAGAAAAGGCTCCCTCAATACCGTGGATGGAAACAGTGGGGTAGCGCCACCTATGGGCCAGCAGGTCCACCTGTGGAGTAGCAGCGCAGACACAGCCAGTCATTGGGTCGGCTGAAAACGTTCAGAGTTACCCTTTTCCTACCTTGTTGTTGTACATGAGCTGGCCGACGCCGATCTTGTTCTTGTAGTGATCCACGTCAAACTCGATATCCTGATACATCTTCCACTCTTCATCCGACAGCGGAGCCACTGCTTCCCGGATCCCCGGGATCAGAATCTTCCCACTGGGGCTGATCAGTGTGTCTGCAGGGTTCATACCAAACAGTTTGCTGTTGTTTACTCATTTCTTCTGCTCTTTACACCAAACATGAACTAAAGAAAGACCTGTGATCAATGACTGCAGAAGCAGCTCCCTAATCAGCTGACTGAAGGTTTTTCTCAGGATTTGCAGGTCAGGCTTTCCCATAACTAGGCCATGTTTTGGGGACTTATAGGTATTTTGGGACCAATGACTGGTCTCCATGAGAAGAAGTTCTTCCATTAGAGTGAGGGTTAGGTGATAACTGCGTTTAGGTTCAGGTCTGGATGAGAACATAGAAATGAATGAGAAATTAAAATAATAGAAAGTCCCCACAAGCATCATGTGACACAACAGGTGTCTGTGTGTGTGTGTGTGTGGCCATGTCTTTAATACCTGGTGGGGACAATTTCCTAGGAATATGCTACATTTTGGAGACTCATAGTACTTGTGGGGACCAACAACTGTTTGTTGTTTTCTCCATCCTGTGGAAGATGGTTCTCCTTGCATTCTCTAGTATAAAAGGTTCTAATGATGAGTCTGAGGTCCGATAGATTTCAGTGACTTTAACTGATTTTTATTATTTGGTTTGTTTGCTTGTTGATTAGTTGGTAAAATCTCTTGAAAATGCATGAATGGATTTTAATCAAAATCAGAACAGAGGTGCGCCTCATGCCAAAGAACAATCCATTAAACTTTGGTGATGATCCGGATCATAACCTGGACAGAGGAATTTTTTTGAAGGATTTTTTAGCATCGAAACAGAGACACTAAGCAGAAAAAGCAGTTCCCTCTAAACCAGCGGGTGGCGTTAGTGAATAATAATAACTTCAGCATTAGATAAAAACACCTGTGTATCACATAAAAGAAGAGACATGCTTCGCCCAAAGACTCGATCTGCTGATTGAGGAAGAAAGTTGGTTTGTTAAAGGATTACTTGACAAGCTAGAAAAGTAATTTAATGATATTTTCATCAGAGGTTTGCCTCATGCAAAGGATCTATTCATTCAAATCAAGATCATGAGTTTCAGATGTAGGAGTAAGACACAATATGAGGGAAACATTTTCTGCTGAGTTATTATCATTATTTTTTATTGTTATTCTTTTATTTGATGAAGAAGAATAGAAATTTACAAAACGGCAGAAAAGGGAAGACATGAAAAGAAAAAGGGGCGGAGCTTTCACAGATGGATTCATGGGAACAGAGAGGGGTTAGTCACAGCATCTAATAGCAGTGGTTCCTGCAGTCTCTTGATTTGAGTCGAAAACAACAGGAAAGTTTTAGTTTATTATTAATTTGCTGAGTCATCCCCAGCAGCTGGTTTATGGGCGGAGCTTCCAGTCGAAGCCACGTCTTTGTCATTCTGCCTTTTTGGCTGCAATGGTGAATATTTCAAACCGATATTTATCATTTTTGCTGCATCATATATGCAGGAAGAAAACCATCCAGGATCCTTTGGTCTAGTTTGAGTCAGAATTCTCTCTATGGTTTCAGACACCGTCTCCCAGATGGATTTTATTTGATCACATCCCAGAAAACATGGATTAGCTTCTGTGCATCGAGTCTGACTCTGCTATCCCCCCCGCACTGATGAGGAGTAATAAAGAATCTCCTCTCATTTCCATCTGAAGTCCCTCCGTCTCCTGGAAGCAGTTGTTGTTTAATGGAAGCTACACAGTTTGGGCCAATCATCGTCTGACAGGCCAATAGTTCAGCCTCCCATTAACTTGGCTGTGAGGCCCTTGTATTATAGGCGGGCATCTAGGGTTAGGGCCCAAAACTGAAAGGGAATCAAAAATACAAACCACCATCCTAAGACTCGACAATAAGTTGCCATGGAAACGCTTCACTCCATAAACAGAGCTACTGGAGGAGGAGATGAAGCAGCAGAGGATTGAGCAGAAGTCCAGGCGCGGTCAGTCAGTCGGTAATCTCTCCCAGATTATCTCTCTGCGATATGCCCAGAGCAGGAGCAGAACTCCATGTCTAATAGTTTATTCTGGAACCTCTGGTTCAGCAGAGCGTCTGCTTGTCCGTGCAGTGAGATAGTGATGCTATTTATGGGTTAGGCCTGAATGGTCGACCTACTGCTGTGGTTTTCCTCTTTCAGTTCTGTCTTCAGGGTATCATCGCCTCCCGGTCCTTTGTAGCTGTAGATTGTTGCTAACCTGTCCTCCCTCTGCAGCATCTTGAACTAAGGTTCATCTAAACGTGTGATCAGAATAAAGCTGGATGTGAGTTTAACGGGATAATAAAGCTGAAGAACGACTGAGCTATTTTTGACAGAGTCAAAACCATCTTTCCAGCTGGTAACCAGATCAGATTATTTACTTTACATTCTCTGTCTTAGCTGATTTCTTATTTCATACCACCCATCCTCCCCACCTTCTCCAGAAGCTCCATAGAGAGCGTTCTGAGCAGCTGTCTCACTGTGTGGTGTGGAGGCTGCAGCGCCTCAGACTGGAAGAAGGTGAGAACAGCAGAGAGGATCATGGGGGCTCCTCTTCCCTCCATCAAAGACATTTCATCCCAGCGCTGCGTGTCCCGAGCCCGTGACATCATCAATGACCCCTCACCCCCCCACCATGGACTGTTCTCCCTGCTGCCCTCTGGGAAGAGGCTTCCCAGCATTCAATGCAGGACCAGCAGGTTCTGCAGCAGCTTCTTCCCCCCTCTCATTGAAATCTCTAATCTAGACTCTGCATCTCACTTATAAACAAGATAGTTTTACGACCAATGTGGCTGATTTTTCCATAACCCATTTAAATTGAACTCAACTGAATGTTCTATTCATTTTGAACCATATTAATTTTCTCTTCTTTTTTCTTTTCTCTTTCTCTGTTTACATTCTGATCACTGCGGCACTTTATAAATGGGAATGTTCATTTCACTGTTTTAAAGCTCAGTGTAAAAAATAAAGTCTGTCTGAGACTAATGTGTTTTTAAAGGTCCAACTGTTTGGATGGGACATGATCACCATCACCTAAGCTAACTTTGGTTGACCTCTTAGACCCACCGAGAATGCCAATAAGGTCAGTCATGGGTTCGATCACCGTTCCTCCATAAACACCAGAGTGTAAGTCCTGCCTCGAACCTTCAACCTGCAGAACAACACAAGAAGCAGAAAGTCTCAGAAAGAGAGATGCAGGATAATTCAAACGGCTCTGTGAACAGACCTCAGCATAGAAGTAGCAGTTCCCTCTGGTGCCGTAGGTGAGGGCGGGTCGTCTGCTCAGCCAGCCACAGTCAGAGATGATGATGTAGTCCACATCGGAGAAGAAGGTGTGGTTCTGGGCCAGGATCATGGCATCCAGGCCGTTAGAGCCGGTCTCCTCCATGCCCTCAATCAGGAACTTCACGTTTACTGGCAAATCCTGCTCCAGACGTTAGTAGAGTTCAACAGTGAGAGTAAAAAACTCTGTGATGAAAATGACCTAAAACATCCGGTGATTTTTCTCACCATGCTGAGGGCTTGGTACGCCTTCACAGCGTGAATCCAGGCTAAAACTGGAGCCTTGTTGTCTGACGTTCCTCTTCCATATAGATTCCCTACAGGGAGAAAAATACGTTTTCATAAAACCATTTGGAATCAAATCCTTCCAGAGAAAATTGAAAGATAAACTCCATATTATCCCAATAAATTCATCATTATGGAGATATGTTTCATTTTTCATGTTCAATCAGTCAATTCTGACACAAGACACATCAAAATATCTGTTTTGGATAAAAGTTTATCATTTCAAGCATCCATAAATTTGGGCGCTTTCTTTGATGATTGTATGGAAACCTGGAATGGCAAATGAGAAAAAAAATCTGGATAGGAACAAATCTGGACGGATGGAGAAAAGTTTTTACTACAATGTTTTAGGTCAAATTTTAATCTTTTATAAATGAAACTACATTAATCAGAACATTCTTAAACAAGAAAAATTGTCTTTTTTTTAACTTTCCTTTTAGGGCAGAAAAGAAAAGACTAGATTCTTCTTTTCCTTTCAGCAGCGGTAAAGTAGATTCAGTCTAAATCAAAGGTTTCTATTATTCTCTGACGTTTGAAGTCAATAACCGTTGAAGTTTCATAATGACTTTATTCAGCTTTTATAACTAAAATATTAATAAATAACCTCATAAGTACAAATAAGAACAATCCAAGCATCCATATTTAGATTGTTTTCCAGTTATTTCTCCACCGGGTCTAAATTATTGTGCGAACGTTGGAGAAGCAGCCATAATGTTGGAATTCATTCGATATTATTTATAAATAATAACTGTATACCATCAGCAACAAACACACTGTTTGCACCTCATTGTTCAGAAATGAAGGAATGATTGTTGGAAACCAGGTAATTTCAAGAAGGTCTGTGGTTTTACTTCAATGCTACTATTGGTAAAACAAAGATTTAGAAAAAATAGCCTTTAAAAAACGTTTCTTCAATTGCTTTTAGAAAAAAAAGAAGAAGGTTCAACTTTTCTGATAAGATTTTTCTTCTCTGGAAACATATTTCTCTCATCATATGGAAACATCAAAGTGTGTTGGAAGGTGTTACCTTGGATATCTGTGAGGTTGTAGGGATCCGTAGCCCAGCCGTCCTCCAGCTTCGCCGGCTGGACATCCACATGACCGTAGACGCACACCGTGTGCTTGCCAGGGTCGCTCCCAAACCGCGCCGTCACTACGTTGGGCAGGGCTAACATCTGCCCGTTTGGAAGCTGCAGGGACAACCACATGGAAAGGTTTGGAAACACTGTGCAGGTAAGAGGGGGAAGTGGGGGAGGATGCAGGGACAGCTGGGAGACAAGCATCTGGGAACAGCTTCTGAAGAGCTGGGTGTTTAGAGAGGAACCTGCTTCTGGCAGCTGAGGAGCAAAGGGCCTCAGATTCCTCCAAATCTGGTGCAATTTTCACCAGTAAATGCAAAACCTCATTCAGACAAAGATTGTGTTTCAGTGAGAGATGATGCAAACGTAACCTGACCTTCAAAGTTCAGTTTTCTTTTAAAATCAAGTAATCTTTTGTTAAAACTAACAGGAGCTCAGATAAATAATTGTTTAAATTAATTGTATTACAGATTTTATTTAATTAAAAAGTTTAAAACAAACACCAACAATTAATAAATATGGTAAGGAGCAAACGTACTCTGACATATTATTGAGGGTTTTAAGCATGTGATGATGTTTATATTGTTGTAGAGTAGCGTCATCAGCAGCTAACGGCTGCAAACAGGTGAAATGGTTTAGAGACTAATTCAACGGTGAGTGAAACCCTGAGATTGGATCAGTTACCTGTATGATACTAATTGTGCTATAAATGGTAACAGCTGATGAAACAGCTGTAGCATTAGCTCAGTGCTGTGCAAAGATGCTAACCTTGCTAAGTAGACCTTGGCTAATCTGTTACCATGGAAATTGGTGCTAAATGTGCAGCATGCTCTTTCTTTCCTTTGTTATAAATGCATTTGTTTTCACTAGAGTTTATAAGAGAATCTAATTATTAGTTCATGTTAATTTTCTGAAAGATATTTTCTTATATGTGTGGAAAAAGGTGCTAAAGCACCAGTTACGTATCTTTTATTTAGGTGATTTAAGGGTAAACTTTTATTGCATTCCCAACTAACCCTAACCCTAACCTAACCCTAACCCTAACCGGTGCAGGAGGGGATGGTAAAGCACGATGAGCCTTATGTCCTCTAAATCACTGTGAATGTCTCTGTATTTATTGTTTTAGCACAAAGGTTCCTCTTTACTTTATGTTCATTAGCAATTTGAAAGATAATAACTTGACTACTTGAGGTTAAGTGTTAATGTGAGAGAAGAATGTAATTACTTATAGTTGTCTACTATGAGCGCTTTAGGTTTGATAATTGATATTTTTGTCGTAGGACTAAGCTGTTAAGGAAATGATTTTCAAACCAATTGATATGAGGCGAAATGCTATTGATTGGTGATCTATGGAGTGGGGAAGGAAAATAGAACTAATGGACTTTCTTCTGGCCAATCCATAGGTCAGGGTTTTTTCTTACCCAGATTTTTCAGTGATATCAGTGGATTTGGAGTCACATCCATCCCAGATTGGAGGGTTAGGGTTGAGTTGAATCTGCAGTGGATGTTCATCCCCTGCATGCACACATTCCCAGTGTGAGCTGGGTGGCGAGCCAACTGAACCGTGACCTTTGATTTGATGCAGTCTCATCTCCCTTCCCTCACAGGGTGTGAGGTGGGACTGATGAACACTGATTTCTGACACTGGTTCTGGTACCAATATATCACAGACTCAAGGTAAAAATGGCCCCAATGAGCAAAAGGACTGTTTGTTTTATTCTTACTAACAACTCTTGCCAGCTTTATTTCTATTTTTTTTTTGTATTTTTTCATATACATTTATACTGTTTGAATTTAAATGGATTTTTGTATGTGAAGCCGTTCTTGTTCAAAGAAACTGTTAATATAGCAACTCAGTCACTGTTGTCTGTCATTACTGAGGTCAATCCACAGCCTCTTAAGGCTGAGCATCTTCTGTTACTGGTCCTTTTATTGTTACAAATCACTTAGTGCCTGTTTCTCTATCACCAAATCGTGATAAAGGTTACACAAAGCTTTCTGCTCTTATAAGGTGTTTCATCAAAATACTGGATAACGATTGGATATCGGTTCACTGCTAGATGGAAACTTCCATCTGCAGAAAGGCTTCAGTCTGAGTGAGAGTACTGCTTAAGCTTTTAGCCATATCTGACTCTGGAAATGTCTTTTTCTTCGTGGAACGGGTTCAATCCATGGGCTGCAGCCAGCGTGGTGAAATGTCACTTCAACCGGAGTTCTGGTTACCAACCTCTTGCTCTCCGATGTCCACCAGTTCCACGGTCCCTCCCATCAGTCGCAGCTTCTCAGCCACCTTCTCCATCATACGGTGCAGCTCTGGTCTTTTATGAATGTTGCTCGAGTCACTTTCGATTGCCACCCAGTCCCTGAGAGCCTGCAACACAAGTGGAAGGACTGTGGTGAGTCCAGGGCACAGTTCCTGTTATTATGAAATCAGTGAGAAAATAAATATTTATGCCTCAGAAAGTCAGAACCACTCAGAGCAACATCTCCAACCGTTCTTCTTCATTTCTGGTTACATTTTTTACCTGATATTAATGAGTTTTAATCTCTCGTATTATTTTTCTAAATATGGGACATCAGTTGTTATTTAATGAAAACTGACCTGATCAGCTGACCTCTACTCAGCTAGTAACCACTGATCAGGCCCCAAATCTAGGCATAGTGCTGGATTCAGACTTGAACCTACCTCAGACTTCAATTTAAAATTAATTGAATCACTGTACAAAAAAATCTCTGAAAGTGTTTGACCAAAAACCTAATTATTTCCATGTATGTAATATTTTGAACAAGTACAATCTTTTAAATTTGAAAATTTTATATATTTTAAGTATGTATGCTTCATTTATAAAGCGCTGCATGGACTAGCCCCACCTCCTGTCTCTACTCTGTTCAAACCCAAGACTTCAAGTGGCCTGAGAAGCAGGGCCTCCTCCAGAGGAGACTGTGAGGTTCCTCACAGAAGAACAACTTTTGGTCAGAATGCTCTCTCTGTGAGAGCCACTAACATCTGGAACAGTCTTCCTCT
>NW_015151632.1:150580-151560 GCF_000732505.1 Cyprinodon variegatus
TGGATGAAAACAAACCAGTCATGTGACCACTAAACTCTTAACATTTCCTTGTGATGCTTATATTGTATATTATATGTTGTTTCTTATGTATTTGCCTGCCTAGGGACTACGGATGAAAACTAGCTTTGTAGCTATAATCCGGCATATTTACATTTGTTTTTATACTGATGTTCATTAATGTACATTGTCCCTATTCAAATAAATAAATAAATAAACCTCCAAAAGCATTTAAAGACAATTAAAAGGTCGGCTTTGTATCACCTGAAGAACATTTCCAGGATTAAAGGACTAATGTCTCAGCATGGTCTGGAAAAACTAATCCATGCATTTATTTTTATGAACCAAATCTATCTGGTTTTCCTATTATTGCCTCCTGGTGGTCTTGTTTTGAAAACCTCTGAGGTAAATGATTGGCACCTCAACATGTTCCTCTTGGTGGTCATCAATGTACTGGGCCAGCTGGGCGTACTGGAAAGCCTGGGCGTGACAAACGACCAGCAGGATGATGGGCAACGTCTGAAGATTCATCTTTATGGAAACAGATCAGTAAGGCTGAAAATTAAACAAAGAATAATTATTAATCTCTTATGCACAACCAGGAAATTATTTCACAGGATCTGCAAGTTCTTACTGAAAAATCAAAAATACTTTGACTTTAGAAAGTTTTCACACTCTTATTAAACTCATCTGGTGTCTCAACTTTGTTTGCATGTTTTCAGCATGTATGGATGTTCATGCTGCCCTTGGAGGAAGCTGGGTGCAAAAGCAGACAGTGACACTAGAGAACATGCAGGACAGTGGAGACACAAGTAGAACATGCAGGACAGTGGAGACCACCCAGAACATGCTGGACAGTGGAGACACAACTAGAACACGCAGGACAGTGGAGACACAACTAGAACACGCAAGACAGTGTAGACCAACCAGAACATGCTGGACAGTGGAGACCAACTAGAACACGCAGGAAAGTGGAGACCAAC
>NW_015151632.1:153096-154235 GCF_000732505.1 Cyprinodon variegatus
ACCAACTAGAACACGCAGGACAGTGGAGACCAACCAGAACATGCTGGACAGTGGAGACCAACCAGAACATGCTGGACAGTGGAGACCAACCAGAACATGCTGGACAGTGGAGACCAACCAGAACATGCAAGACAGTGGAGACCAACCAGAACACGCAAGACAGTGGAGACCAACTAGAACACGCAAGACAGTGGAGACCAACTAGAACACGCAAGACAGTGGAGACCAACTAGAACACGCAAGACAGTGGAGACCAACTAGAACAACCAGGACAGTGGAGACCAACTAGAACTTTCGTTTAGATCTTTCTCTGCTTTAACACACCAGATTGAGATGACTGCAGTAAAAGAGAAGCCTGATCACCAGCTGCTGGAGCAGAAACCCATCCAGCTGTAGACTGGATGAGCAAAACCTTCAGATTCAGAACCCTGAATCCTCTGAAGCGTCAGTAACTCCACTACAGACAGACTACTGTTCCTAGAATGGCGAGCTAACAGAGGCTCCGCTCTGTGAACGTTGGTCCTTACCTTCTTCTCAGAGGTCCAGAGGTTTGATCAGGCGGTCTGTTGGAGAGACATTTATACACGTTCCCTGGTACTGCACTCTCCCAGGGCCCCTGGCTCAGGCTGTCAGATGTTTCCTGACGCTGAGCCAACAAAGGCGACCAATGAGGGCCTTCTTGTTGACCGGCACAGACCGCCTGCTGATTCATTGATCTCAGTCCAAGAATGTGCTCGGACTCTGGGGGGGGCAAGGAAAACACAGGATGTGAGAGTTCTAATCAGTGTGTTTCTCCAAAGTCATGAGTTGTGCAGCAGACGGTCGTTAGCATTCCAGCAATCCCAACCCTTCATCCTGTCACTGTTCTCTGAAGTTTGGCTTCAGTTTTCTGACCCAGACATGAAAGGAGATCAAGGTTCTGCTCAAGCGTGTAACTTAGTGATGAAAATAGGTGGGGGCGCTCTAATGGTGGGGGCGCTCTAAGGGAAGGGGCGCTCTAAAGAAGGGGGCACTCTAAGCATGGAGGCACTCTAAGGAAGGGGGCATTCTAAGTCTCTCTACAGGTGGGGGTGCTCCTAGGGTGGGCGCACTCTAAGGGTGGGAGTGCTCTAAGGGAGGGGGCGTTCTAAGGGTGGGGG
>NW_015151632.1:154893-156648 GCF_000732505.1 Cyprinodon variegatus
CTGTGGTGTCACTGGGTCAGGAATCTGAACAGGTTAAAAACAGGTCGGTTAACAAGTCTAAAAATGCCTCCAAAAAAAGACACTAAACAGGAAGATGAATATGTGACAATCGCCAGTGTAAATGAACTGCTGCAGCAACAAAAGGCAATGTTTACTGCACCACTGGAACAACAACACAGCAATTTCAAAGGCTTTGTCAAGGTAATAATGGACTCCACCAACACTAGACTGGAATCAATAACCAAGGAACTACAAGAAATAAAAACCAGCCTGCAGGACACACAGAAAGAAGTGGATGACATTCAAACTGAGACAGCAAATCTGAAGGAACGCAGCACCTCGATGCAAACTGATGTTTTTAAGGCCTGTGACAGCTTGTTGGCTGGCAAGCCAATCCAGGCGGAATAACCTGGTATTTGAGGGGACACAGGAGTCACAGGGAGAAACCTGGTCAGAGACGGAGGAGAAGGTCAAACAAGTTGTGAAGGAAAAATTACAGCTGCAACGCGAGGTGGAGGTGGAGCGGGCCCACCGCACAGGAAGACCTGGAGGAGACCGACCGAGGCCGACTGGTAAAACTCCTAAAGCACAAGCACAGAACGGAAATACTGCAAAGGACCAGAAATCTGAAAGGTTCCAGAATTTACATAAACGAAGACTTCAATGAGGCAGTCAGAAGGCAAAGGAAAGAATTCATGCTGGATTTAAGAGCAGCGAGAGAATTACAGGACAAACTGATCATTCATCCCAGGTCCAGCACACCAAAACAACCAGGGCCAGCTAACGTTAATACATTAACAGGTAGGCCTATAGAATGTTGAAACTCACTATGTCATTAAATAAAATTCACACACATACCCGAGAAAGTCACTCACTACAAAGTCTGGTTGAATATGAGCTCCTGGAACTAAACACCTTCCAGTAAACTGAACATCATTCACAGGAAATGGAGAATGACACTGATCCTGAGAACAATGTCTTTGCTAACTGCAACTATTACACTGATGAGCAACTTAATAGGTCAATCAAGACCGAACAGCAATTATCCATCATCCACTTTAACAGCAGAAGCCTGTATGCCGACTTCACAGTATCAAAGACCATCTAAAGCAATTGAAACAGAGCTTTAACATAATCGCAATAACAGAAACTTGGATAAACAGTGAAAAAGAATCAGGTTTTAGAATGGAGCTATATGAAATGTTTTCTATTAACAGAGTTAACGACAGTGGGGGTGGTTTGATACTATATGTGGATAAGGATTTAAATTACAATGGGATGGAAAAATGGTGGTGAATAACTTATTGGAATTTGTCACAATAGAAATATGTATGGAAAATATTATTGTTAGTTGCATATACAGGTGACCAGGTTCAAATATTAACACTTTAAGGACTGGATGGAAGAGACATTAACAAAAACGAGCCAAAAAGTTATGTTCATCTGTGGGGGCTTCAATATGGACTTGTTAAATCCAAATAACCATAAAATGAAATTTATCAACACTGTGTTTAGTCTAGGCCCCAATCCCAAAATGACCAAACCCAGCTGAATTACTACTCACTGTGCAACGCTAAGAGACAATATATTTACTAATACATACATAACACAGTAAGTGGATTACTAATAAACGACATCAGTGACCACCTTCCCATTTCTACAGTTTATGACAGCAACTAAAGTCTGAACAGACATGATAATAAACCAACTTCCAAAAGGGTCAGGACAGAAGAGACAATGGAGACGTTAAAAGTT
>NW_015151632.1:157445-158952 GCF_000732505.1 Cyprinodon variegatus
ATTAGAAAGTAAATATAAGAAGCTAATAGAAAGAAATTCCAGTTCAATATTTCTGACAGCAGTAGATGAAAAAGAAATAATTGATATTGTTAAAGAATGCAAAAACAAACCATCCACTGATCACGATGGATTAGATATAAAAATGATTTTAAAAAAAGTAATAGAGGGGATCGCCAAACCACCAACGAACATCTGCAATTTATCATTTTCAACCGGTAAATTTCCAACAAAAATGAAAATAGCAAAAGTTATTCCACTATATAAAACTGGAAATAAACACCACTTCACAAATTACAGGCCTGTCTGTCTACTGTCACAATTTTCAAAAATTTTTGAACAATTATTTAACAACAGATTAGAGAAATTTATTGATAAAAATAAGCCACTCACTGACAGCCAATATGGATTTAGAAAAAATAGATCGACCTCACTAGCACTAACAGAACTCAGTGAAGGAGTTACATACTCCACAGATAAAAAGAAATATGCAGTTGGGATTTTCATTGATCTAAAAAAAGCATTTGATACAATAAATCACAAAATATTGATCAGTAAACTGGAACAAATCGGGATCAGGGGGGTGGCTCTAAACTGGATAAGTAGTTACCTGAGAGACAGACAACAATTTGTGAAGATGGGAGATTATAGGTCTGAATGTCTGGGCATTGCTTGTGGTGTCCCCCAGGGGTCAGTGTTGGGACCAAAGTTATTTTTATTATATATCAATGATATTTGTAAAATATCTCAAGTATTGCATTTTGTATTATTTGCAGAGGTTATCAATAAATTTGAGTAAAACTACATTCATGGTATTTGGAAACGTAAATCAAAGCATCGAGCACAGATACAGATAGAGGGGTTAACATAGAAAGACTTCATGAAAATAAATTCTTTGGAGTGATCATAGATGGCAACATTTGCTGGAAGCCTCACATAAAACACATCAAAACCAAACTGTCCAGAAGTATTTCAATCCTAGCTAGAGCTAAGCACATTCTGGATTCCAAAGCACTTCACATCCTGTACTGCTCACTACTCTTACCTTATTAGAATGACTGTGTAGAGGTTTGGGGGAACATTTATCAACACTCACTGCAGCCATTAGTCATAATGTAAAAAAGAGCAATAAGAATCATTCACAACGCCGGACTATGGGATCATATAAACTCATTATTTCTAAAATCTAAACTGGTAAAATACCAAAACCTAAAGCAATGCCCAAACATATTCCTTTTCAAAAAAATGTACAAAGCAATTATTTTCAGAAGGTATAGAGAAGCATAGCAGAAAATGTTGTTTGTTTTTTTATTTTGTTTATTTGTATATATGTATGAGGGTATATGTGTATACCTCCAACAAACCGTATACCGGTACCAGAGACCTACGCAGTGACTACTCGCTAGTACTGACAAACAGCACAACAACGCATATGCTTCTATGAAGCTCAAGAAACACTTATATTCAATTAAATTCAATTCAGTTTATTTCTATAGCTCCAATTCACGTA
>NW_015151632.1:164322-167177 GCF_000732505.1 Cyprinodon variegatus
AGAAGAAGAAGAAGACTTCCTTGTCCTGTTTAGGCTCCGCCCCTTTTGACGCAGTTCCTGTTTTTACCGGGCTTTATTTTGTACCGCTGCTATTAATAATAATAAGTTATACTTTTGATGCTTATTTATCATGCATTTATTTTGATTGTAAGATTTCCGGATTGTGCAAGTGGTTTAAAAAATAACTGTTAATGCTTGTTAAAAGCAAAATGGCGGAAGAGCCGCAGCTACATCGCTGTTAGCATCCGATTTCTGCTCCCTGGAGCAGTGTGTGGACCGACCTGCTGTCCTCCGGCCGGAGTTCAGCGCTTCTCTGGGCAGTTTGAGGGCAAACACTGAACACGGACCGAGGGGAGACCACGGCGGCTGCAGGGAGCAGCGGCTAGCAGGGAGCAGCGGCTAGCAGGGAGCAGCGGCTAGCAGCAGTAGCGGCTAGCAGCAGCAGCGGCTAGCAGCAGCTAGCAGCAGCAGCGGCTAGCAGCAGTAGCGACCTCCCCGCCGTATGAGAGAGCAGCCTCAGCTCGGCGGATAGCTGTCAGCTCTCCATGAGGAGGAACATCGCGGATGTTGATGACCTTAACTCTCCAACAACAGGCAGCAAAGATGAACCGGAAGAAAGACAAAGGATTTGAGAGCCCTCGGCCTTTTAAATTATGAGTATTTTTCTGGCTGTTGATGTTGTAACCAGTCTGAACCTTCAGGCTGATGATCTAACTGGCTTCTGTTTAATGTCTCTACGACCCACCAGGTGGTGTGCATCAACAACATCAACTTCCAGAGGAAGTCTGTCATTGTGAGTAGCTCCTCTCCTCTGGGACCATCTGATCTTCCAACAGGAAACATCCCAGACAGAAGGGATGGTTGAAGGATAAATTAATACAAACAGTCCTAACGATCCCACTGATCTTTTTTTTTATCCAACAAAGGGTTTTGAATAAAGGACTGACTGATTTGAAAGATAAGCAAACAAGCAACAATAAACAACAATAAACAACAATATAAATATCATCCTAGATAAACAAAGAGCTAAAACATTATAGGTCTGTTATTGAAAACTGTTCTAAACCTGGAATCTGGAAACCTTTCTAAAAACTTTCACAGTTTCCTCTTTCTGTTACCATAGTAACATTCTCAGCCTGGTCAGCAGCAGGTTTTCAGTGTCCTCTGGCTCCGCCCTCCTTACAGCCAATCACCATGCTTCATTTTCTGATTTATTCAGCAGAGTTCTGAACATAGAGAACTCTTCTAGAAAAATAAAGATAATGGAGATGATAGATAATAGTCAGTAGATCATGGTCGTAGGCTCTTCCTGTTGCCTAACGCCATGATGATAGGCACTTCCTGTTGCCTATCAATATGTTGGTAGGCACTTCCTGTTGCCTATCAATATGTTGGTAGGCTCTTCCTGTTGCCTAACGCCATGATGATAGGCACTTCCTGTTGCCTAGGGTTAGGGCAACCACCTCTGATCCACTGAGGTGGAGATCTGTGATACAGAGAGGTCATCACTACA
Organism: Cyprinodon variegatus; assembly: GCF_000732505.1. Classification (NCBI taxonomy): domain Eukaryota; kingdom Metazoa; phylum Chordata; class Actinopteri; order Cyprinodontiformes; family Cyprinodontidae; genus Cyprinodon; species Cyprinodon variegatus. Next base: position 165,836 of record NW_015151632.1, read on the forward strand.
TCCTCCAGAGGAATATTCCCCAGCTTCTAGCTGAGCAGATGAAGAAGACCTCAGGTCTGGTGAAGCTGTGGCTGTGACCTGCTGTCCTCCATCTTGCAGGGCTACGTGGAGCTGACCATCTTCCCCACTGTGGTCAACCTGAACCGGATCAAGCTCAACAGCAAACAGTGCCGCATCTACAGGGTGAGAGTCAACGAGCTGGAGGCACCGTTCATCTACAATGACCCCACCCTGGAGGTGTGCCACAGCGAGTCCAAGCAGTGAGTAGAAGCAGCCCTGTGGCTGAGGGGGCGGGGCTTCTGGCTGGTTATTAGCTGTGCTTTCTTTGATGGTTGGACCAACAGAACCAAACGCATCAGAGATGGCGGAGGTAGTTGGTAGTTTCTGGCTGTGTTGGAGCAATGGGAGGAGCCAGAGGAGGAGGAGGTCATCTCCTCAGTTTGACCTCAGGTGTAGAAGGAGCTGCTTTAAGCTCCGCCTGCTCTGTGTGTGAACAGGCGGAACCTGAACTACTTCTCCAGTGCCTACACGGCGGCGGTCAGTGCAGTGGACCCGGATGCTGGGAACGGAGAACTGGTGATCAAAGTTCCCTCTGAGCTCTGGAAGCAGGGAGACGGTGAGACCATGGCTCCACTGCCTTCAACATGACCTGCAGCAGGTCAGGCTGGCGGCACCGCCGCTCCCACTCTGGGGGCTATCTGAGGTTGTTCCTGCCTGTGTCCAGATCTGAAGGTGCTGAAGGTTTACATCGAGTTCTCCCTGGACCAGCCCAAAGGGGGGCTCCACTTTGTTGTTCCTGATGTAGAAGGCAGCATGGCGGAGAGGGGGGCCCACGTCTTCTCCTTTGGATACCAGAACTCCACCAGGTGAGACGGGAAGTTGAAGCACATCCTGCAATGTTTCCATGTCCCACAGTCTCCTGCCCTCACCGTGTCTCCTCCTCCCCCAGGTTCTGGTTCCCCTGTGTGGACTCCTATTCGGAGCTGTGTACCTGGAAGCTGGAGTTCACTGTGGATGCATCCATGGTGGCCGTGTCCTGTGGGGACCTGATGGAGACCATCTACACCCACGACATGAGGAAGAAGACCTTCCACTACGTCCTCCCCATCCCCACTGCGGCCCCCAACATCTCCCTGGCTGTGGGGCCCTTTGAAATCCTGGTAGACCCCTACATGCACGAGGTGTGTACCCAGATTCAGTCAGAAGCAGCTTCATTCAGCCGTGCTTGATGGACAAATCTTTATTTATGATTCAATTCACAACCATTTATCTCCACTCACTTTAGATGGATGGATGGATGGATGGATGATGGATGGATGGATGATGGATGGATGGATGATGG
>NW_015151632.1:169436-176023 GCF_000732505.1 Cyprinodon variegatus
TGGATGGACCCCGCTCTATATAGCTATGGAGGGATCTAGGGGTCGGGGCGGATGTTTGGACACTGCTCCTGCAGGGCAGGCTGAGCTGCTCTTGCTGTTCTTGTAATGACCACCAGGTGTCATGGTAGAGCTGCTTCAGCTGCTGTCCTCTGTTCTGCAGGTAACCCATTTCTGCCTGCCTCAGCTGCTTCCTCTGCTCAAACACTCCATGTCCTACCTGCATGAGATCTTTGAGTTCTACGAGGAGATCCTGACGTGCCGCTACCCGTATTCCTGCTTCAAGACTGTGTTTGTGGATGAGGCCTACGTGCAGGTGTCTTCCTACGCCTCCATGAGCATCTTCAGGTGGGGTGAGAGCTGCTGCTTTTTGACCTCTCGTCCCAGGATCAACTGTGACGTGTTTCCTTTGTGTTTTAGCACCAACCTGCTGCACAGCCCTACCATCATCGACCAGACCCCGCAGACCCGCCGCTGTCTGGCTCAGGCCCTGGCCCAGCAGTTCTTTGGCTGTTTCATCTCCAGGATGTCCTGGTGAGGCTGACCTGTCTGCATCATGTTAGCCCTGCACAGCATTAACCGTCTGATCACAGGCCCGACCTGCTGCGTTAGAGCAAACTAGTGCAAGTCAGATTAAAAGGAGGGAGGTAGACAAAGTTCAGCTCAGCAGGAGGTTTGCAGCCATTTTAACAGCCTCGTAAATCCATGGAGATGACCTCTGACCTCATCACTCATTTAGGCTGCAGGGTGCTCGATGAAGCTGAACTCCCAGCCTGATCCAGGAGGGCAATAAATGCTGCAGACTAACCTCCTCCCCGTGTTCAACCTCCTCCTCCGCATGTTCAACCTCCTCCTCCCCGTGTTCAACCTCCTCCTCCCCGTGTTCAACCTCCTCCTCCCCGTGTTCAACCTCCTCCTCCGCGTGTTCAACCTCCTCCCCGTGTTCAACCTCCTCCTCCCCGTGTTCAACCTCCTCCGCGTGTTCAACCTCCTCCTCCGCGTGTTCAACCTCCTCCCCGTGTTCAACCTCAGTCTCCCTCTGTTAAACCTCCTTTTCACCTCCTGTGTTTCCTCCTGCAGGGCTGATGAGTGGGTGTTGAAGGGCATCTCTGGCTACATCTACGGCCTCTACCTGAAGAAGACCTTTGGAGTCAATGAATACCGCCACTGGATCAAAGAGGTGCTGCTTTGCTTTCTTTCTGCTCAATGTTACATGGAACCACAGAGAGAACCACAGCTTTCATGGTTTCTCCGAGCCCCCTGAGCCCCAGGCCGGTGATACCAGTCCGGCAGTAGTGATACCAGGCCGGCGGTAGCCGCACCAGGCCGGCGGTAGCCGCACCAGGCCGGCGGTAGCCGCACCAGGCCGGCGGTAGCCGTACCAGGCCGGCGGTAGCGGTACTCTGTGCTCTGATGTGCCTCCAGCAGGTGCAGCCTCTCTAACCTAGATGTTCATTTAGATGCTGTTGTTTTCCAGGAGCTGGACCGGATCGTTGACTACGAGCTGAAGATGGGAGGCGTTTTGCTGCACCCCACCTTCATTGGAGGCAAAGAGAAGGACAAGTAAGGACCTCCTGGTGACGGCAGCTTCTCACCACACAACCTTTGATTGACCCTAAGCTCAGCTCCCTCTGAGAACATAGATCTAGGTCCAGCAGAGTGATGACCAGGCCTCTCTCTCTTTCAGTCCTACTCCCCACCTCCACTTCTCCATCAAGCACCCCCACACTCTGTCCTGGGAGTACTTCAGGATGTTCCAGTGCAAGGCCCACCTGGTGATGAGGCTGATTGAGAACCGGATCAGCATGGAGTTCATGCTGCAGGTCCCACTCGCTCCCTCCACGGTTCTGTCCCGCTCGCTCTCCCTATCTCAATCTGCCTCTCTGTCCTCCTGAAGGTCTTCAACAAGCTGCTGAGCCTGGCCAGCACCGCATCCTCTCAGAAGTACCAGAGCCACATGTGGAGCCAGATGCTGCTGTCCACCCACGCCTTCCTCAAGTCCATCTCCAACGTCTCCGGCAAAGACATCGGCCCTCTGATCAAGCAGTGGGTGTATCCTTCCAGAACCGCTGCACATGTTCCCTTCTTTCCAAGCAGATCTTCCTGCCCGTTCAGCCTTGACTCCTCCTGAGCAGAGATCAGAGCGGCGTGGTGAAGTTTTTCGGCAGCTTTGCTTTCAACAGGAAGAGGAACGTTCTGGAGCTGGAGATCCGCCAGGACTACACGTCCTCTGGAACCCAGAAATATGTGGTGAGCTGCAGGAGCGGGCTGGCGGGCTGCAGAATGTGGGGTGTCCCGCTCTAACTTCTCCTCCTGTCTCCGAAGGGCCCCATCAAGGTGACGGTCCAGGAGCTGGATGGCTCCTTCAACCACACGCTGCAGATAGAGGAGAACAGCCTGAAGCATGACATCCCCTGCCACTCCAAGAGCAGAAGGTAGCAGAAGGTTCTGGAGGGTCCCGCTGCTGCACTTATGCTCTGATGGATTTACCCTCTGACTGTTGAACAGGAACAAGAAGAAGAAGATTCCCCTGATGAATGGAGAAGAAGTGGACATGGACCTGTCTGCTATGGAGTAAGACCTTCAGCCTGTCTGATGATCGGCGGAGTCGGAATCCCGCGCTGATGTCTTGTGTCCTGTGTTTTCCTCTGCAGCGCCGACTCTCCTCTGCTGTGGATCCGGATCGACCCGGACATGTCCATCCTGAGGAAGGTGGAGTTCGAGCAGGCCGACTTCATGTGGCAGTACCAGCTGCGATACGAGAGGGACGTGGTGGCACAGGTAGGCGGGGAGGAGCCTCTGACCTGCAAGCTTGGTCACTGGTCCAGTCGGGGCGGTCCTGGTACCGGGCTTTAATCCATCCATGAACACCAGGGAAGTAGAAAGTCGTCCTCTAGATGAAGAAACTTTTCTCTCACTCTGAAATTTGCAGCCAGGTTCTTAGACCCGACAGCCTGACCTCCTCAGTCAGGACCATCCTAGATCTTCTAATGCTAGTCGAGGTAGAGGTTTTCCAGGCCGTTTCCATGGTTACCCCAGCTGTTTCCTGTCTCCTAGGAGGAAGCCATCACAGCGCTGGAGAAGTTCCCCACCCCCGCCTCCAGACTAGCTCTGACGGACATCCTGGAGCAGGAACAGTGTTTCTACAAGGTCCGCATGCAGGCCTGCTTCTGCCTGGCCAAGGTAGGTCTCTACCGGTACCAGCAGAACCCGACCATGCTGTGCCTTAGTTCCTCTACCAGACCATTGCAGGGGAACGAGTTCCAGTTGCCCGGATCCCTGTCCGCTTCACTCCAACCTACCATGACCCAGATGGTTCCCTGTGAGGGAAATCCAGGACACGGGCCTCGCTCCGACAGCTGAACTAACCTCTAGCCCACCGACCGGTTCTGTTCTGCCTGCAGATCGCCAACGCCATGGTGAGCACATGGCAGGGTCCACCAGCCATGAAGTCTCTGTTCACCAGAATGTTCTGCTGTAAGAGCTGCCCCAACATCGTCAGAACCAACAACTTCATCAACTTCCAGAGCTACTTCCTGCAGAAGGTACAGACGGTGGTTCTGTTCATGCCCAACCCATCAGAACTCGGCCGGTTCTGCAGGCCTCCAACCAGCTGTGCTCTTTGTGTTGTTGGTTTCAGACCATGCCGGTTGCCATGGCGTTACTCAGGGACGTGCAGAACCTGTGTCCTAAAGACGTTCTCAACTTCATCCTGGATCTCATCAAGTATAACGACAACCGGAAGAACAAGGTAGGCAGACTGGTCAGAACCGGGCCTTTTCTGGTTCTGATGCCCGTCTGGGTCACCCAGAACCTCCTGACCTCTCCTCCACCTTGTGTCCAGTTCTCAGACAACTACTACCGGGCTGAGCTGATCGAGGCGCTGACCAACGCGCTGACTCCGGCCATCAGCATCAACAACGAGGTCCGGACCGTGGAGAACCTGAACCCGGACGTCCGCCTCATCCTGGAGGAGATCACCCGCTTCCTGAACATGGAGAAGCTGCTGCCCAGCTTCAGGAACACCATCACTGTGAGGTAGGGAGCAGACGGGGCCCTCTGCTTCTCTGAGTAGACCAGTAGAACCAGTAAAGCTGATTGTTGTGTCCCCAGCTGCCTGAAGGCCATCCGTCAGCTGCAGAAGAACGGTCACATTCCCAGCGACCCGTCCCTCTTCAGGGCCTACGCTGAGTACGGACACTTCGTAGACGTCCGTCTTTCTGCGCTGGAGGCTCTAGTGGACTACACCACGGGTAGGAAGTGGTTCCGGTTCCCAGGGTGGTTGTAGAACCTTTCTGTTCGGATCTCAGGCAGCCGAGGTGTTTGAAGAACAACGGTATTCAATGGAGGCCGAGGATCCAGCTCCTGGCCGCCGACCCGGCTCCTGGCCGCGGATCCGGCTCCTGGCTGTGGATCTGGCCGCGGACCCGGCTCCTGGCCGCGGACCCGGCTCCTGGCCGCCGACCCGGCTCCTGGCCGCCGACCCGGCTCCTGGCCGCCGACCCGGCTCCTGGGTCCGCAGCACCGGGGTTCAGGTGTTGTGGTGGTTCCGCCTGCTGTGTCTCAGTGATCTGCTGTGTTCTCTGTCTGCAGTTGAGAGGAGCTCCACAGACCTGCAGTGGCTGCTGGACCTGGTCCAAAGCGACCCGGTTCACTACGTCAGGTCAGCCTTGTTCTGTTCAGCTTTTAGGTCCCAGTAGAATCCTGAGGTTCTGATCCGATCCTGCTGTCTTCTTCTCCCTGTAGACACAAGGTTCTGGGCATGCTGAGTAGGAACCCCCCCTTCACCAAGGCAGCCGACTCTGGCCTGTGCACCGAGGCTCTGGTGGATCAGCTGTGGAGGCTGATGAACTCAGGTGAGGAGCAGCAGCCCTGAGAGGAACCACAACCAGGGGCCCCTGGGGGGGTGGCGGGGCCGATGATAGAAGTGTGGAAGCTGAAGGTTTCAGGGACTAATGACAGCAGTTCTCCCCTCTGATTGGTTAGTCCTGCTGCAGGGTTCAGTCCAGGGACCTTCTTGGTTCCCCTGGTCTCCTACGGGGCCTCCTATCTGCCGGTCGTCCTCCATGTTCTTCCCCCATTGTCTCCTCAGGTTTCAGTGTTTCTTTTCTTCCCGGGGGGTCGGCTGCTCCTCCAGCTTGCTAACGCAGCCATCCAGCAGCGCCAAGGTTCCTGTCCAGAATCATAAATATGTTCACAGCTTCAGTTTCCTTCCAGGCCTGAGGTCTAGGGGCCAGCTGTGGTTTCCAAGTGGAGGAGGAGGGTCCCGGTTGTTAGCGGCGGACCGGTGGGCGGCCCGGCTGCTGCTGCCAGCTTAAATATTGTGGTTAGCTTAAACAGTGCGTAATGAGAGCTGGCCCCGCTGGTAACACACGCTCACAGGATGATGTTTTCCTGCTGAAGGTCGGCCCCGTACGCTTGGAGCTGCTGATTTATTGCCACCCCCATCCCCAACCGGCCGGGCTGTTTGGGTCGTGGGCTTGAGTCCAACCAGTCCTCTGGCTCTGCTTGGTTCTGGTGCCGCAGAGGGCCCTTTATCCAGCTCTGCATTGTCTCTGTGGTCAGGATGGGGAGCCATCGGTTCTGGGGGGCCCGGTCGGACCCCCGGTGCCAGAAAGCCCGGCACCAGTGGTCAGAGGTCAGACATTACATCACAATAATTCTGGGCTATAATCACAATATTTTAAAAGGACCTTCAGAACCAACAGGGTGCATAAAATAAACTCATTTAAACTTTAAACCTTTTATTTGAACCAGATCAAAGCTTTTCTGCCTCATTCTGTCTTTGGGTGTCAGAATTAGATCTTTAACAAGATCCCAGCAACCAACCAGGAAACCAAAACACACAATAATAAATAAAAAGGCTCTTTTGTGCTTAATTAAAAAAAGTAATTGACCTCAAATTAGAAAAACTAAAGTGGAAATAGCTTCCAAATATCAGAGCGTTATTAGCGTTGATCTTTATTATAAAAAGTAGTAAAGTTGAGAACATTGCCAAGTTTAGCAAACGCCTGTAAAACCTCTGAACCATCATCCGGGCTGTTAGAGCATCGAATAAACCTTGAAATTAGCTCGTAAAATGCGTCTGTGATTTCCCTCCATGTCTTCCTGTTTCTCTTATATGGGATCGCTTCACATCGGCTTCACCACTGATTGATTGATCGTTTTAATTGATGCGGGGAGATGCTGACATGCAGAATTTACAACATTCTTCAGCAGTGGGCTGCCATTGTGCGGCGCCCAGGGAGCAGAGTGGGGTTAAGGGTCTTTGCTCAGGGACCCAGAGTGGCAGTCTGTGGGAGTGGGGCTTGAACTCAGAACCTCCAGGACTGCAGTGCAGTGCTCTAACATATAGACTAAACATAATTTCATGTCTAGGTTTGATTGTGTACATAAATCTTGCCCTTCTGAGGCTGTAAAGCTTCCAACTATTTTATGAGAATGTTTGAGAATGACAGTCTTAGCTGTCTTTATCCATGCTGGCTCAGCGACAGTTGGGGAGAGTTTAGTTCTGTAGAAACAGGTGTAGACGACGTTATTCTGCAGGGACAGGTGTGGACAGTGCTGGTCTGCAGGGACAGGTGTTTATT
>NW_015151632.1:181310-183193 GCF_000732505.1 Cyprinodon variegatus
AGCTGCTGTAATAGTAGCGCTGTAGTAGCTGCTGTAATAGTAGCGCTGTAGTAGCTGCTGTAATAGTAGCGCTGTAGTAGCTGCTGTAATAGTAGCGCTGTAGTAGCTGTTGTAATAGTAGCGCTGTAGTAGCTGCTGTAATAGTAGCGCTGCAGTAGCTGCTGTAATAGTAGCGCTGTAGTAGCTGCTGTAATAGTAGCGCCGTAGTAGCTATTGTAATAGTAGTGCTGTAGTAGCTGTTGTAATAGTAGTGCTGTAGTAGCAGTAGTACTACTGTAGTAGCAGTAGTAGTAGCAGTAGTACTACTGTAGTAGCAGTAGTAGTACTGTAGTAGCAGTAGTAGTGCTGTAGTACTACTGTAGTAGCAGTAGTAGTGCTGTAGTAGCAGTAGTAGTGCGGACCCCTCCATTAACCCGCGGCACGTCTGTCTTCCAGTTTAACCCCATGGAGGACGAAGACATCGACATGGAGACGGTTCACGACAGCCAGGCCTTCATCCACCATCACCTCAACCTGCTGGAGCGCCCGTCCACGCCAGGTAGGCTCCGCCCCGTTTTCGGCCACGCCAGCCTGCGGGTCGCTCCGCTCACCGTCCCTCTGTTTTCAGGTAAGGAGCCCCCACTGGCGGAGCAGACCCTGCCGTCCATGTCGGCCGCACCTGTGCCCCCGTTCTCCAAGGACGCCGCCTCCCTGTCCTCCAAGCACGGAGGAGACCACGCCCACCACCACCACCATCACCACCACGAGCACAAGAAGAAGAAAAAGAAGCACAAGCACAAACACAAGCACAAGCACAAGCACGACAGCAAGGACAGGGACAGGGAGAACCCGTACGCCTTCAGCAACAGCCCCGCCAGCGGACGCTCTCTACGCTCCCCCTCGCTGTCCGACTGAACCCGCTGACATCATCGCCACGCCGCCCTCTGGAGCTCCAACAGAACCAGCCGCCGCGCCGGGCCCCCCCGTCTCCAGCTCTGGACGCCGGGCCCCCCCGTCTCCAGCTCTGGACGCCGGGCCCCTTGCAGCAATCTTCTTTGGAGCAGCAGAACCAAGGCTTGTTCCTCAGGTTGTTCCAGGGATTCCATTTTCATCCAATCACCTTCAGCAGTGGGATGGTTCAGAAGTTCTGCTTTTAGTCCGGCCCACTTTGCTCTGGTAACCTCTGCAGAAGTAGAACCGGACCCAGACTGGACTCCACAGGTTCTGGTTTCATGCTGGGTTCTGCAAGTGTTTCCTGGATCTTAGAACCAATGTCGGGTCAGAACCGAGCTTCTGCTGCCAATCAGACGCCACCCGGTGGGGCCTTCAGGTATTACACCAACACAAACTAGATCCACAGAGCAGGTTCTGTTCAGATTCCGGTACTGGTCTGGGCCAGTCTGCGGTTCTGTTCAGATCCTGGTACTGTTCTGGGTCAGTCTGCAGTAACGCCTGATCAGCCAACAGCCATTCAGGTTGATTGTCCCGCCCCCTTCCTCTGATTGGCTTCTCTATGTGAGCTGATTGGAAACTGGAAATCCTGCTTCTAGCTTCCTGTAGCATCGGCCATGTTCTTCTGTTGTGGCTGCAGAGGACCGGGCCCCGGCCCCGGCCCCAAGGACTGGATGACCCAGTAGATTCTGAGCCGACTGGTGGTTATGAATAAAACTGGGTTTATGTTTTATCTTTATTTTCTATAGAAATCTGCTGTTCTGTCATTGGAACCATGAATATTGTGATCATTAAATTCTACTTTTTCATAAACGTGTCGTTCTTGTTGCTCTGGACTCCTGTAGATCCACAGTTTTCAGATCCACCCCACATCGCGGGTGGGGAGAATGGTGGAGGGTGGGGGTAATGGTGGAGGGGCAGGTAGGGGTAGTGGTGGAGGGGCTGGTGGGTGG
>NW_015151632.1:186185-188404 GCF_000732505.1 Cyprinodon variegatus
TGCCTGGCTGTGTGTTTCCTGGACGGGGCCGCCTGTGGAGCTGGTTGACAGTTGCCTTTTGTATCTATGCTTCTTTTTCTATGTCTGCTTTGCTGAAAGGAGTTTTTAAGTCTTTGGGTGATTATATCTCGAGGGTCAATATGACCAGAGCAGGTGATCTATTCTAGCCATCGAGTGTTTCTGGGTTTAGGTGGTTAAATGGCTGACATCTCTCCGTATTTCCAGTCAGCTTTTCCACAGACCTGCTTATTGGTCTGAGGTGTTTGGAAGCAGAAACACTGGTAACGGGGGCGGGAACTGGGGAATCCTTTATTGGTTCTGGGGGGTCATTGATTTTCTTGCTGGTTCAGGTTTGTTCCTAACAGGAACTTTAGAACTGCGTATTGTTTTATTTATCATGTGTCTGTTTAAAGGTGGAAATGGCGAGAGGCATTTTTCTAAGCTGGCCAGAATGGAAGAAATTTCAGGGTTCAGATGAGACCAAAACCTAAACCCCAGCATGACCCCAGAACCTCATCCCATTAGTAAAGCAGTGGCTGCATTATGCTGTGAGAATCAGAATGTCAGAGATGATGGATGGAGCTTTTCACCTTCTGACTAGAAACACACTGGAGGCTTTCTGAGCCAAAAACATCCATTTTAAAGATACAAATAAAAAATAGAAAAGTAAATAAGATGTCGTAGTAACTTCTAGATGTTTGTTGTCATATAGTTGTAGATGTTGATGGTGTCAGCAGGAAGGTGAAGATGATGCTCACTGCCTTCCATCATCTTCATCGCCAGAGGTTCTAGAGGAACAGAGCCAACCTTCTTTATCAGCTGGTTGAGCTTCTTTCAGTCATTAGCTCTGATGATGATGATGATGATGATGATGATGATGATGATGATGGAGGAAGAGGTCAGACTCTCCACAGACTGATAGCAGATCTGCAGCATCTGAAGGACCTGAGCAGTTATTGATGGTAAATATCTGCCAATCTGTTGCCAACAGTTTAAAATGATAATAAAACATCATTTCCAAGCTAGTTAAAGTAAAAAAATCAATATTCTTTATAAAAAAAAATGAAGCTTCTGCTTGTTATTATAGAGTTAGTTGTTATAGATCTGTTGTAGGCTACGGTGGGCCAGTCTGAACGGCCATTGATCCCCATCAGGACAGAAAGCAGCTTCTACATCTAAACTCATCAGATCTTCAATTCTCTGCTTCTTTGTGAGAAAATGTGAGAACCCTTCCTGGAACCAGGGGCCTCTATAATAACGCATGTGGAGCAACTGTATCGGCCCCCAGGCGGGGGGCTCTGTGGTGCGCTCCTCCAGCCCCTCCCCCTGCCCCTCCTTCCTGGTGGTCCTGTGCTCCAGAAGTCCCTCCGACCCTCAGCTGCTGTCAGACCAACGGAGCCATGCTGCTGCTGAAGCTGGTACGGTGAGATCCATGACATGGCCGCCGCCGTGGCGCTCAGTCTGTGTGTCTGTCTGTCTGCGTAAAGACAGACTGTCCAGCCATGGACGTGTGTCTGTTCCACGCTGGCTGCCTGCATGCGGGTGGTCCCCTCCTGCTGCAGCAGTCAGCTTGTTTTCACTGCAGATGGAAGTGAAAGTGTTCTGATGAAGTGAGCTCTAACCCGGTGCTGTTCCCCCAGTGCGGCTGGATCCTGGCCCCCCTGTGGGGCCCTCACCTGTGTTGGGCTTTTGTCTTTGGGCGACCCAAGCGTTCAGGAGAAGATGGGACTGCAGCCAGGGCAGAGGGTGAGTACATGAAGATGTGAGCTCAATGTGGCGTCTGTGCCTGCAGCAGAGTTAATGGGTAGCATGTGTCCCATTCAGGGGGGGGGGAGGTACGTCAGCGTGGATTTAGACTGTAATCATGAAACCGCCTCAGCTGAAGGAAAACTTTACTGTTTCTGATTAAATATAGAATTAGAGCTGCACTGGATCTAAACGTTGTTCATCCTGGGACTGGTGTCACTGTGCTTCCATGGTGGGGGGGGGTCTCTGGCAACCAGAAGAAGCCCAACATGTCAGAATGACTAAAGGAGGCAACCAGCTGCACCTTTTCAGAAACACCATCCTGTTGCTCCACCTGCACCATCAGGCAGGTCACTTAGTGAGACAAGAGTGAGCGGCATCATGGGTGGAGTCCTACTGTGGGTGGAGTCCTACTGTGGGTGGAGTCACTGTGGGTGGAGTCACTGTGGGTGGAGTCCTACTGTGGGTGGAGT
>NW_015151632.1:188791-192192 GCF_000732505.1 Cyprinodon variegatus
GAGACAGAAAAGTAGAGTAGAAAAGAGAAAAAACAGAAACCATGCAGTAACTTCTAGAAATCTGCCTCCAACCCTGCATGAGACGAGAAAGACGATCAAAGAAAACGTGAAAAAGCTTCCAGAGCAGCAGGTAGATCGATTTCCATGAGAGTAGAAGGAAACCCTGTGGTGACTAAACTCTGTAATTAATGGTGGTTTATATCTATAGCTGCTGCTTCGTGATTAGCATCAGTGTGAATGTTGTGCAAAATGATATCCTGCAGATAGTGAATGAATTATTATCTAGAAGTGGAGTTATAGTTAATTATTTAACTTATTCAAAAATGAAGGTGAAATCAATTTAGTGTTTCTATTGTATTATTGTAGCTCTAATTTGCTCATCTACCAGGCTTTATGCCTTTCACCTCTGGATGGTTCCTGATCAAATCCAGGTATCCACCAATCTAGTGACCCAGGCTAGGTTAATAGCAGAGCTATTAATTATCAATCAAAGACTATTTATCTCTGTTTATTCACACTGTTACCAGAAGGGGGTGGATCTGGCCTGAGTGATAAACCATCCGTATATGAATCACAAACAACTGCAAGTTAAACAATGACGTCTTTATTCTCATAATTCAGGATTACAGAAATTTAACGTCTGAGCAAACATGCTGTTAGAAAATAAACGCCAGGTAGACTGATTCGTTTTGAAAGAAAAAGAATAAAACCCTAAGAGTCAGTTTAACTGGCTGCTGAGATTGTCCAAGATGTTAAAACATTCACTAATGTCCGTTAGAACAGCAGCAGGTATGATGATAACAGTGCAATTAAAACAACATGAATACATTCAGCTTAAATGATAAATGGTTAAAATGCATTAACAGCAGCAGCAGAAGTTTGTTTAGCAAAGCAGCAGCAGGGCTGTGTGTGGGGGGGTATATGTGTGTGTGTGTGTGTGTGAGACCCCCCTTTTCAAATGATGAAAGGAGGGAGGGGCAGCTTGTAACAACGCGTCCTCAACCACATGACCACACGCGGTTAAATGTGAGCAAATTTTCTTCGGAGATCTTCGGAGATTCCCGTCTCACCCAGTTCAGCGGGCGCTATGCACGATGGGTCATTGCGATCCGTGACTTTTGATGCAGGAAAAAGAAAGCTACTTCCAGCTAGGTTTCTTTAGCATTTCAAGTGAAACGGGCCTCTCCCTGCGGGTGTTAAAACCCAGGGCACAGAGAGAGATTGATCTCACGCTCTGGGTTTTAAACGCTGAATGACGTAGGGGTATTTCCTGCTGGGGTTCAGGCGTTCTCGTCAGCTGATTGGTTGATTTGAAATGGTTTCTCAAATTGATTTGGCTCCATTGTGGCAATATAGCCAAACACCTGGAACCAAACTCTCAAAACTGTGCTATGGATGCTTGGACATGCTTTTGAGAAAGAAAGTGTGTTTATTAGCAGGTGTGGGCGGCCCCAGACTCACCCTACAGGGGCCCAGATATCCAGAGCGACCACAGATCATTGGGACACAAGCAGCGCGGACACATGCATGGCTGCATCCACTACAGAAGGGCAGATGAGAGCCAGACCCCTAAGGAGTCAAATCCAAATGGGGCCCAATCCCTGAGGCCACAGTGCCGAGGTGCTATGGGGGCATAGCAGCAAGCCCATGGGCTTTGCCAGCACCCAGTCACAGTCAACGGGGCCCCGGATGACAACCCAGCAGGTCCAAGGCCCCTGATTGCACCATCTCCCAGTGGAGATCCCACAGGCCCAGGAGGCCTAGGCCCGGCCCCCACCAGGAAATAGACAGCTCCCACCGGACCACCAAAATCTACATCTGGAGAACCTCACTGCACCAGCAGACAGAGGCCCCCCTCACTGGCGGGGAGCATAAAAATGAGAGGCCATGCTCATGGTTGGCCCTAGGGTGTTCCAGTGGGTGGGAGTTGCACCAGGCACTCAACCTGACAAGTAGACAAAAACATATTCACTTTTATCAAGATCAAGATCCCCAGCCCCCCTGGGGCTTTTCTGGGGCTTTCTGTCTGAAATGGAGCTCCTTTCCCTTCCTGGATAGAGTTCTGCTGTGGACCCCGTGGTTCAGGAAGAACAGGAGCACTGATCTGCTTTATTCAGAATTAGCTCCACACTGAGCTGCTCATCTGCTTTCACTTCATTTATCTATAAATCACAAAACGCACCGCTTCTCACAGAGGACCTACGCTATGCTAAAACTAAACCATGCTGAATCGAGCTAACCACATAGAGCTAAGCACATAGAGCTAACCACATAGAGCTAACCAGTTATGGAGCTAACCAGTAAAGGAGCTAACCAGTGAAGCTAACCAGTGATGAAGCTGTTCCACAACACTGTCAGTGGCGGATATTGAAGATGTACGGATTTTTGGTTTTATGATACTCTGAATTCTCCTGTTTGGATGTGGAGGATACCTGATGTATCTATAATTACGGAGGATGTTGGCGGTAATTTGGGCGATGATCAGGCTGCCGGCAGCAGCTGAGGCGCTCACAAAGGCTGCGAATGAGCAAGATCGGGAGCTGAGCCGTATGCTGGGTGCGATTGAACACAGGCTGGCTGTGGTGGTTGAACTCAAAAGTGAAAATGGATAATATCTTGGATGTGCACGCCCGCTTCAAGGTGGAAAAACCCAACAAACTTGGAATATTGGATTCGCCGCGTAGAGCCAGCAAGAAAAGACTCAAGACTGATGGAAAATTCCTGCACAGCCTGCTCTCAAAACAATAAGTGTTATTTTGGATTCGGCCTCCCCCTTATCAAACCTCCCCTGGATGTTATGGCGGAAGGGCCCAGAAGAACTGCTGCCCCCTCCCCTACCTATGAACACCTGTGGATGCGTCCAGAACTGTAGCGCTAGTTGATAAAATTCCATCTTATCAAGGACAATAGCCTGTGGACGGCGTTCATGGACAGATTGAACGCACTCATACACACATAACTAATGTCTCAAATACCAGATTGACTTTCATGTGGCTCCAGCCTCCGATGCTTTCCTTCTTCTGAAATGTCTTGTGTTTATATGTGCTCTTCTTGTGCTGAGATGCTTTTTTTATTTCTTAAACTGTATCCTGTCAGGATACATTTTGAGATATACTTTTTTCCCACCTCTCCCTCCCCAATGTGGCTCCTATGATTCCACACAGATAAAGGCAGCGCTATAGGGAACCACCTCCAGGTTGGGGCCCTGGGCAGCCATAAGAACACGCCAAAGGCAGCGTTCTGTGGCATGCATGACAATCGTCCTTCCTACCCCCCCATCCCCACCCTAATGTATGTGATGTATTGTGATGAACAGTTTGTACTAAAACTGAAATCTTGATTACAATTTACATTGTAATCATGTCTAACTCATTGCTAACCCTTGGCTAACCCGTGGATAA
>NW_015151632.1:193681-197512 GCF_000732505.1 Cyprinodon variegatus
CTAACCCATGGCTAACCCATGACTAATCTGTGGCTAACCCATGGCTAACCCATGGCTAATCTGTGGCTAACCCATGGCTAACCCATGACTAATCTGTGGCTAACCCATGGCTAACCCATGGCTAATCTGTGGCTAACCCATGGCTAACCCATGACTAATCTGTGGCTAACCCATGGCTAACCCATGGCTAATCTGTGTCTAACCCATGGCTAAGTGGACAATGTTCCTCCTAACATGCACACATGTTTAAGTATTCTGAAAAACCTCAGAAGGTTCTTCCAGATGGACCTTGTTGGTTTTGGTTCCTGCAGGATGTGGTTGACCTGAGGCCACCAGAATAACCCCCCTCCTTTGTCTCTCCTTCCCTCAGCACGCTCCGGGGTCCAGTACATACCAACCTCTGGCTCCTGCAGGAACCGCTGCTTTGAGCTGCTGGAGGCGGAGCCCCCAAACTGTCGCTGTGACAACCTGTGCAGGACATACAACAGCTGCTGCTCCGACTTCAGCACCCTCTGCCTGCGGACAGGTACTGTATCTGAACATGGCAGCCCGACCCCACTCCTGGGTCCTAGTGTCCGTTAGGATGCTCTAACAGCTGCTAGAGGTTGTCTCTCTATGGATCAACAGAAAGAAGAGTCGAAGGCTGGGATTTGAACCTAAAACCCTCTGGCTGCATGACTTTAAACTGACTGGGAAACAGACTGGGAGGGTGGGCTCACTGAAACCATTAAAACCAGTTAGCGTCCGGGAACTAGTTTCTTCTGCAGCTATTTAAAAACTGGAGGATCATTAGTGATGGTTCAGATCTTTGACCCGACTTAAACATCCGACCCGCTTCTGATGGTCTGTAGACGGAGGAAAACCAGTCTGCTGCACCAGCCCTCTAGCTGAGCTGAAACTGGTTTCCATCTCTGCTGTGTCTCCCCCCACTCCCAGTCTGGTGGTCTCTCTCTCTCTCCCAGTCTGGTGGTCTCTCTCTCTCTCTCAGCCTGGTGGTCTCTCTCTCTCTCAGCCTGGTGGTCTTTGGCTCACCACTAGTTTGGCTGCTATTGTTCTACATTATGTCATTTCCCTTCAGATCGAAGCTCTGCTTAAAGGGAGCCTCTTTAAACCCCATAGACCCTGAGCCAGACCCCTGCCATCCGCTCTAATCTGTCAGATTTCAGAGAGCTCAGAGGTGACATGTTGTGGTTTTCTGTTCCTCCTCGATGCAGAGGGTGGCTATGAGTGCAGCAAGGATCGATGTGGCGAGACCCGAAACGAGCAGCACGCCTGCCACTGCTCCGATGACTGCCTTGCCAGAGGAGACTGCTGCACCAACTACAAGAAACTCTGCAGAGGTTTGTATCTTCCAACGTCTCCTTTCTGTGCGCCGACCCCCCAACAGCTTCCTGCTGGTTTCATTAACGTCTGTTTGCTGTAGAAAGAAATGAAAACTTTAGTGACTAAACACTCACCCAAACCCTCAGTAGAAACAGCCCCATCTAGTGGCCACAAGTCTCAGGTAGGTTGGTCTTTACAATGAGACTAGTAGGAGGTGTCAAAGGATGACAGGTTTCCATTTTGCAGGAATCACATGACCTGGCGGGGGATGGCGGCTGGACCAGCAGAGGATGATGGCTGCTCTGATTACGCAGAGTCCAATCAGGTCATCTAAACTCCAGGCTTAGCGATAACTAAAGGCAGGAGGTTTTAATGAGCCACTGTGCTTGTTATGACAGTCTGACTGTAGGCTGGTGGTGCTAACAGGTTCAATGAGCGAGTGGAGGAAGTCCTCTGGGCAGGTGAAGCTGGTTCTTCACTGTTCATTGGTTCCATCTATGTTCAACAGTTTGGTTTGTGATGTTAAGTAGACCGTAGAGACTGAACTTCTGAACTTTTTTAACATGTGGCTCATTTTAATGGAACTGGCTGACAGGAAAGGGGGGATGAGTGGAGAAACATGCAGGTTGGATTGGAACCCGGGTCTGTAGGTCTTCGTACATGGGTCGTGTGTGCTAACCACTGCACTACCGAAGCACCACTCCTTCAGCAGCTCCAGGCTTTGTTCCTTTTTTGCAGGTTGAGCAAAGATGGCCGCCTTCTGCTTGGTGTTTGACAGACAGTGGTTGGGAAAGTTCTCGGCTCCTGTGTAGAACCACCACTGGTGATCAAGATTTAGATCATGAACATGTTTTTCCCACCTTCATTTCCCTTCAGGAGAAACTCCATGGCTGCAGGATGACTGTGAGGAAATCAAGGCCCCTGAGTGTCCTGCCGGGTATGTTTTAATCTCTGACGTGTCAAACATGAAGTCAGATTAAAGGTGTCTGATGACGTTCACTGCGTGTGCAGGTTTGTGCGTCCACCGCTCATCATCCTATCGGTGGATGGCTTTAGAGCTTCCTACGTGAAGAGAGGGAACGCTGTCATGCCCAACATTGAAAAACTCCGTAAGCTTTTTTTATTCTCTTTATTCTGTATCTTCTAAATTAAACAAAGCGCAAAGACACAAATGCATGAAGCCAGCATGACCCCCTCCCTCTGAGCTGAACGAGTCCTCCTGAATGAATCCGCAAGTCCAAGTCCAGACCTTAAGGTCTTCTTCAGGTCCCTGTGGGAATCTCAAGAATGAAGTAAATGCTTGAAATATCCCAAACCTTTTCCCTTAGAGCTCCACGGAGAGAACAGACCTGACACTACCACTAACCCCGCCCACCCCACACACACTACCACCTATTTGTACCATTTGTTCCAGAGTAATTAACATTCTGATAAAACATTGAACCATGTTCCCATCCTTCCTCCAGCTTCCTGTTGGGTTTTTAGCCCGACCCAAAGCTGATAGTTTGAGGGACCTTCAGACAGAACTGGATTCGCTCCGTTATTCTTAATGTCTGATGGTTTATTGCTCTGGAAGGCCAAGTGAAATAATGTGTCATTGTTTAGGAACCTGTGGGACCCATGCCCCCTACATGAGGCCTGTTTATCCCACTAAAACCTTCCCCAACCTCTACTCAATAGCAACTGTAAGTATGGATTCACTTTGTCTCTAGTCTATTGATCTATAGTTTCCATGGTGATATAAAACAGAGTGAGCATGACTCACCGATATTCCAGGGTCTGTATCCAGAGTCTCATGGCATCGTTGGGAACTCCATGTATGATCCAATATTTGATGCAACATTTAACCTGAGGAGCAAAGAGAAACTGAACCATCGCTGGTGGGGAGGACAGCCGGTAAGTCTCTGCAGAGCTGCAATGGTTTTCTTTAGTTCCACTAACACTTCAAAAATAAAATAAGGTCCATGAAGACAGAGTTTTTGATCCTAGATGGTACCCAGTGGTCGCTATGGAAACCCTTTACTGGGCTGTGCTCTGTTCTGCTAACTGGACCTGATACTAAAATCAGAGAGGAACAGTATGGCTGTCTCCGAACGTCCGCCCCCAACCCCTAGATCCCTCCGTCGCTATATAGAGCGTGGTCCGCCCTAACCCCTAGATCCCTCCATAGCTATATAGAGCGGGGTCCGCCCCAACCCCTAGATCCCTCCGTCGCTATATAGAGCGGGATCCGCCCCAACCCCTAGATCCCTCCATAGCTATATGGAGCGGGGTCCGCTCTAACCCCTAGATCCCTCCATCACTATATGGAGCGGGGTCCGCTCTAACCCCTAGATCCCTCCGTCGCTATATAGAGCGTGGTCCGCCCCAACCCTTAGATCCCTCCATAGCTATATAGAGCGGGGTCCGCCCCAACCCCTAGATCCCTCCATAGCTATATAGAGCGGTGTCCGCCCCAACCCCTAGATCCCTCCATAGCTATATAGAGCGGGGTCCGCTCTAAACCCC
>NW_015151632.1:199307-200637 GCF_000732505.1 Cyprinodon variegatus
TGTTTCAGCATGCTCTGTGTGTCTGTGTACCGTAGGGCCATTCCTCTGGAGAGGAGGATCCTGACCCTGCTGCAGTGGCTCCACCTCCCTGAATCCCACAGGTGAACAGATTTCCATTCCACTCTGTCTTCAGTCTTGCCTGGTTTTTTATAAAAACTGGTTTAGTTTTCTCCCAGAAGTCTGTCCTCCTGCTGCAGCGCTGAACAGAGATGCATCGCTTCCTTTTTTTTCCCTCCAGCTTTTATTATCATTCCACTGTCACAGTGACCACTAGGCCGCCACTCCCCCTGATGCTAATGTTGAACCCGTCTCTCATGTCTGCTCTGGGTGAATTTTAGTTCCAGTTCAGTGTTTCAGAACATGAACGCTCCAGAAACCAGTTCCTTCCAGTTCTTAATCCAATACAGGCAGATTAAACTTAAATGCTTTAAGCTTCAGTCTCTGCAGACCAGGAGGTGGAACCCTGCAGCAAAGACACCTTTGGTCAGAACGCCACATGTTCTGCTAAAACCCCCCAACCTGCATCTTGTTTCAGGCCCGACGTTTATGCCATGCACTCTGAGCAGCCGGACACCTATGGACACAAAGTGGGCCCAACCAGCACAGATGTAAGTGGACTTCCTCATCCTGTTGGTGCAGCGTGTTTGAACCTTCATGCTCCCCTCTGTGCTCCTCCAGTTGAACAATCCTCTGAGGATGGTCGACCGGATCGTGGGCCAGCTGATGGACGGACTCAAACAGATGAAACTGCACCGGTGTGTCAACATCATCCTGGTGGGAGACCACGGTACGGCGTTAGCTGTCGACCAGCCTGGACGAGCAGTCCAGAGGTGTGAGAGGGAGTTTCAGTGCAGAAGTCCAGGAAAAAGGGGGGGGGGGGTTCTGAAGTCTTACTGCCCTTAAATGATTTCAGAAAATCGGAGGAGCAAAAATAACCAGATTTCATGCTTCATCCTCAGCAGGGCTCAGTTTGGGATCACAAAAACCCTCAGGAGGGAGAAGCAACACAGAACAACACCTTACGGGTGAACAATGAGCGGATCAAGGGGGTGTTTCTATCTGTCTGGGTGTGGGTACCTGAGTGAGCAAAATCCACAAAGCTCCATCCTGGGGCCCCTGTCCTTGATAGCATGATGTAATGAATGTTCATTGAGCAGCGGCGCTCTAAAGGAGGGGGCGCTCTAAGGGTGGAGGCGTTCTAAGGGTGGGGGTGCTCTAAGTAAGGGGGAAGACGCTCTAAGGGTGGAGGCGTTCCAAGGGAGGGGGTGCTCTAAGGGAGGGGGCGCTCTAAGGGTGAAGGCGTTCCAAAGGGTGGGGGTGCTCTAAGGGA
>NW_015151632.1:201229-202614 GCF_000732505.1 Cyprinodon variegatus
TAAGTAAGGATGGGTGCGCTCTAAGGGTGGAGGCGTTCTAAGGGTGGGGGTGCTCTAAGTAAGGGGGAAGACGCTCTAAGGGTGGAGGCGTTCCAAGGGAGGGGGTGCTCTAAGGGTGGAGGCGTTCTAAGGGTGGGGGTGCTCTAAGTAAGGGGGAAGGCGCTCTAAGGATGGAGGCGCTATAAGTAAGGATGGGTGCGCTCTAAGGGTGGAGGCGCTCTGGGGGTGGGGGTGCTCTAAGTAAGGGGGAAGGCGCTCCAAGAGAGGGGGTGCTCTAAGGGCAGTGGCTGATGGACCTACAGTTACTCCACCCGAACGCTTTCATTAGGTTTTTATATTTTCCTAAAATGAGCTCAAACATCTATTAATTGAATTCTTTCTTATTGTTTAGAACACCATAGAACCAGAATACACTGATATTTATATTTAGAGATGTTAAAGAGATGCCTGTTAGTGCATTATATAGAGAGAACCCAACAACAACAAAAACAATAACTAATAACGGCCGATTCTGATGCCAAAATCACTAAATAATGCATCCCTAGAAGTTTCAATTCCATCCAGAAAAATATGGATTTGCTTCATTTTAATTATAGCATAGCATTTGTTTTTCTTGTAAACTTTCTGATAAACTTGGAGATATATTTTATTCCATGATGCATTTCCCAGTAAATCTGTTTCTCCTTTAAATCTGCAGCTCTCCCTGCTTCTCTCTGTTTAAAAAGATTTATGAATCTCTTTACTAATATAATGATGCTAGAAACAACATTTCTAGATCAGTAGAAGCTCTGCAGTCTGATTCTATCTGTTCAATAAGAAAACATGCTAATTTTAACCTGGAACTGGGAGTCATGGTCCTCTGAGAAGCCAAGATTTTCTAACTAGTAAAGAAGAACAAACTATGTTTTCTAAAGCTACTTGCATTATATTACTAACTAGTTTAAACTTGCAATCTGTTTTTAGCTGAAAAAGCTCTGTATGTCTAACGAACAGATTTTTCAGAGGCATCTCTAATTATTTTGACCAACCCGTCTCCTTTCTTTTACTTAAACATCGAGGTAGCTGATGGTTAAATTCACTGAGTGCTGCTGTGTGTCTCTCCTCCTCCATGAAATAGGACCCCAATAATATTATGTCTCAATAATGTCACACCGAGAGGCGGGACACGGGAGCAGCGGGAGAGAGGGTTTTGATCTCTCTGGGTTCTGACCCGCTCCATGTGTTCTGACTAGGGCTGCAACTAACGATTATTTTAAAAATCGATGAATCGGCCGATTATTTTATCGATTAATCGATGAATCGGACAAAAAATATTTTTATTTTATTTAATAAATATATATATTATATTTTATAATATTAATATTTTATAATATTAATATTTTTTC
>NW_015151632.1:205296-207767 GCF_000732505.1 Cyprinodon variegatus
GGGTCCTGACTCATTCTCTCTGGGTCCTGACTCATTCTCTCTGGGTTCTAACCTGTTCTCTCTGGTTTCTGACCCGTTCTTTCTGTCTGGATCTGTGTTTTTTCTCCACCAGGATCTAAAGTGAAGGACTCGTTTGTCCTCTGGGAATCTTACCAAGCTTCCTGTCCTTCCTTGGTTTTCCAGGTATGGAAGAGGCTCACTGCGAGCGAACAGAGTTCCTTAGTAACTACCTGAGCACAGTGGAAGACATTATCCTGATACCCGGCTCTCTTGGCAGAATCCGCTCCAGATTTCCCAGCAGCCTCAGATGTGAGTTTCTTTCTTCCTGTTTGGAGGGAAATGATTTGCTGTAAATAAGTCAACCTGCTGATCTCTGTTAGGAAGAGGCTGAGTTGTCTCAGTATCCAGCAGCTTAGCATGTAACTTTGTTTGATCGCTGTTTTGGAAAAGTTCAGCAAAGCTTAGCATGTCCCGCCTGCTGCAGGGGAGCCCCAAGAATCTGGATTTGACATTACAAACAGAATGTTGGTAAAGACAGATTACCAACAGAATGCAGTAGCTCACAGGCAGATGGAGCAGGCAGCAGCTTATTGGCCGGTTCAGGGGTCTCAACAGGACAACAATGATGAAGAGGTCTTATAGGATAGAAATGCTATCTTAGTCTGTGGTCCATCAGAGGTGGGCAGGCGGGAGCAGCAACAGGCCATTAAGGTTTTTAGCTCAGAGCTTCGTAGCAGAGCGGCAGGTTCCCATGTCCAGCTGGAATATCAGATGGAAGAGAGGCTGGACCTGTTGTGGTCAGAGCACGGCGTTGAGATGAGATGTCCTCTGTCCTCCATGATGATCAGCAGGTCCTCTCAGAAACAATCTATGCTTTTCTTCCAGATGATCCCAGGGCTGTAGTTGCCAATCTAACGGTGAGTCCAATCAATGAGGACATGTTGAATGATGTTTATCAGGCTGTCATGCATCCTGGGACAGTTTAACATCTCAGGGATGCCCCCCCCCCAGTGTCGGAGGCCAGAGCAGCACTTTAAGCCATACCTGAAACAGCATCTGCCCAAAAGACTGCACTACGCCAACAATCGGCGGATTGAGGACATTCACCTGCTGGTAGACAGGAAGTGGCATATAGCCAGGTAGGTAGAGCTTCATTTACTAAAGTCTGAGAAGCTGGTCTACATTAAGGGGGAGTCCAGACCTTCAGGAGTCCTGCATCAAAAATCTATTAAATTATTACCTTTTTTTGAGTTTTTACAACACTAGTGGCTCATTTTAATGGACAGTAGGCTGACGGGAAAGGAGGTATGAGAGACATGTGGCAAAAGACTACAGGTCAGAGTCAAACCCAGGTCGACCGCGTGGAGGACTAAGGCCTCCATACATGGGTCTTGAACGCTAACCACTGCGCCACTAAGGCATGCCCATTATGACGTTGTTTGAATTGAACCTATAACTGTTTAAATGACTGTTGAGCAGTAAAAGCAGCCTGATCAGCAGTTTAAAGAACAACATTTTAGGACTTTATTAACAATAAAATTCAGCTTCAAGTCAAAATACTTTAACAAACTTCTTAGTCAGGCAAAGAAGAATCAAATCCATAAAAAATAACCATAAACAATTAAACAATCTGTACTGTTGGTTTCTTTAGAAACCAGCGCCAGCTGGTGGAGTTTCCTCCAGGGGGCGCTATAACTTCAAAGTAGACATATACCAAAAACCATTCATATACTAAGGTATCACACCAGTATCTTTATATGAATGCCAACAACAAAAAATAAAACATTCTAAAGTGTTCTGCAAAGTGCTTTAAATCAGTCCTAGCTGCCTCTATCCATGCTGGCTCAGATCCTGACGTTTGATAAAGGAGGCAGGAAAGCAGGATAAAGCCTTAGCCTCGCTGCATGCAGTTAGCCTCGCTGCATGCAGTTAGCCTAGCCTTGTTGCTAAATAATTCTATCAACCTGTCAATCAGCAGCACTTTCTAACAGACGACTGTGACGTCAGCGCTGTGGAGGGCAGTGGGCTGCAAATAAAGCTGCTTTCAGCTCTGGGTACAGGAGAGCTGCTCCCCAGGATGCTCCTATCTGTAGCATCGAAGAGGAGCTGCTGCTCTGGACAGCTGTAACCAGAGTCTATGGGAGAAGATTTATGGAAATACGTCACCAATCCAAAGACGGACGACATAGCTTTACTCGTCATTAAAGATTAAATACTTATCTATAAAATATATTCATATATTTGGGAAATATTTAAACTTTATAATTCAATTTTTATCTGTTTTTTTTTATGTCTTAATCAGGGTCATTGGGTGGGTGGGGCGACGCCCTAGCGCCCTCTGTTGGCCAGCCGCCACTGATAGAACCACTTCAAAACATTTCATCTCAGGTCACTTTACAGAGATGAACGAAGGATTTTATTTTAAACAGGCAATGACTTCGCTAATCAGCTAAAAATAAACAAAGAAAAAA
>NW_015151632.1:209780-211579 GCF_000732505.1 Cyprinodon variegatus
TTTTTTTCACAACTGGTTGAAAAATCAAGTTAGTATTTATTTCTAATCCAAAGTTTTAATTATTAAAGGCTATCAGGTGTTAATCACAGTCGTCTAAAATATCTTCAGTTTTATTATTTATTCAGATATTTAGACAAACATAAAAAAAACTTCCATATCCTCAGAGCAATAAAACGAGACGTAAATAACGTAAACTTATAAACAGCTTCTTTCAAAAGCTGCATCCAGACAGAAACTTGTTAGATTTATCTTCTCTGGTTATTTTTAATTGTTGTTGACATAATTTGTAAACAATATATATATATATATATATATATATATATATATATATATATATATATATATATATATATATATATATATATATTTAATTGTTGAATAGTTTGGGATATGTTTAGTTGTTGATCTGTAATTCAGAATTTTTCTAATGTGGGTAATTTTAAAATTGAACGCTAAGCTTTCAATAAACAGTCTAAATGTTTATTTAAAACCTTTAATTAAATCTGCAGCGTTTGGAAGTTATTCAAATCATGATTTTTTTTGGATGAATTTGATTATAATGATAATTGATTATAATTTCCATTTAGAATTATTAGTTATAAAATTAGATAAATTGCATAACAGCAATATCTGAGCTATATTCTCACGGCGACCTTTGACCTCTGCATGTCTTCCTTACCCTGTGTTTGAACTGAGGAACAGGTGCGCAGCATTTTAAAGCCTGATGTTTTCTGTGATCACAGGAAGGTCCCTGAGGGGAGGAGGCCCTGCGGCTTCTCAGGGGACCATGGATACGACAATAAGATCAACAGTATGCAGGTATCTCCTGCCTGGCATCCAGCAGGCTAACCTTATGCTAACACTAATGATTCCAAACATGCTTATGTTTCCTAGCCTCTAGGCTTCTCTAACATTGCTATGAATTAAACACATTTATGATAGAATAGAAGCAGTAAATGTAGTTTAGAGGCAGGAAGTCTTCCTTTATTCCAATCAAGTCTTCTTTCTATTGCAGACTATTTTCCTGGGCTACGGACCCAACTTTAAATTCAAGACCAAAGTTCCTGCCTTTGAAAACATTGAGCTTTATAATGTCATGTGTGGTAAGTTGTGTGTTTGGATCCGTTCAGGTCAGACTGGAAACCGTTCTGTGACTGAGATGTTCTGGTAGAAGTTCTCCGGTTCCTCATTGGTCCGCAGGAAGTGGACCGTAGCGCAGTCAGAATGATGTCCTGAAGGAACCACCGCCTCTATCTGGTTCCTTTATCAGCCTCTCTCTGATCCATCCCATCTCAGATCTCCTGGGTCTGAAACCGGCTCCTAACAACGGAACCCATGGGAGTCTGAACCACCTGCTGAGAAACCCCCCCTTTAGGCCCACCGTGCCAGGGGAGGTGTCCCGGCCGTCCGCCTCCAATCTGGTTCCCCTGGTGACCGATGACCTGGGCTGCAGTTGTGATGAAAAGGTGAGTCCTGCTGAGAGTTTTTAGCTTTAGCCACGATGTTGCTAAGCTGTGGAGGACGGGTCCAAACAGAAAAAAGTCTTCACTCCCCGTCAGCATGGTTGGTCATGCTGTAAAAAACGAGAACATGCTAAATACTTTCCAAGCTTTTTCTGCCTTCAATCTGACCTGTAATCTGTAAAGCACTGGGCCTTAACCCGTCACCTTCAGGGGACGGGTGAGAGCCCAGAGGGGACGGGTCGGAGCCCAGAGGGGACGGGTCGGAGCCCAGAGGGGACGGGTCGGAGCCCAGAGGGGCCAGAGGGGACGGGCAGAGCCCAGAGGGGCCAGAGGGGA
>NW_015151632.1:213331-215590 GCF_000732505.1 Cyprinodon variegatus
GGGTTAACAGCAAGTTAACAGCTGGTCAACAGTGGGTTAACAGTTGGTTAACAGTGAGACAGCAGTTTTATAAAAACCTGTGAACCTGAACCTTGGTCTGTGATCAGGTCATCCAGATGCCTCAGTAACTGCTCTGGTCCTGCGTCCTCCACAGCTCATGTGTTGCCTGGTTGCTTTCTGCAGCAGAGCTGGAGTCTCTCCCCCCAGTTCAGACGGTCAAAGGTCAAACATCCATCCTCTGCCTCCTGTTTTCTATCGCTCTGGGTTGAACTGCGGGAGTGAGACGCAGCTCTGCTGCTTCACTGTGTTTCTGATTCCATAAGATCTCTGGCAAGAGATTGTTTTCAATCTCCGATCTTTTTGCAGTTGCGTGTAAAAAGTAGGGGCCAGAGAGGTTTAAAGGTGACCCTTGTACGAGGCTATAACCTGGAGTCACTCTGGCTCTGTCTCTTACAGAACAAAGTGGAGGAGCTAAACCGGCGATTGAGGCAAGCAATTGATGGTCAGTTTGTTATGATGTTTCTGGAGATGTTAGAACATCTGCAGCCCTGAAGGCTGGAAAAACAAACCCACTCCTCGAACTTTTCACATTTCCCAACAATAAATGATTGGACCAGGATTTGATGAGGCAGACCAACACAAAGCAGGGCAGGTGGGTGGGTGGGGGGGGTAATCTGTTAATCTAGGCCATTCTACGTCATTGATCGGCTCTGATCTGATCCATCCAGACTGTCTGTGGTTCAGGGTGGTTCTCCTGCTGGTTCTCCTGCTACACTCCAACAGGGTTTCTCCCAGGATTTCTCTGCCATCTTCCACGCAGCATAATGCTGCCACCACCATGCTTCCCTGCTGTTATTGTCTCAGTTTGAGAGTCCTGTCAGTGATTGGTCGGTTGTTCTTCCTTTCAAACACCATTAAAGAACTTCTTTCCTAGTTTTTTCACAGGAATCAGGGGAATAGCTTCACATTCTGTTCAGCATCCTTCCAAACAAGTTGTAAAATGTTGAGATGTTTTACGCCAGGGTCCTTAGGGCCCACTTCCTGTTTCAGACGATTCTCCACTGAAGTACAGCTGATTGAATGATCCCATTATGTCCTCAGCAGCCATCAGACGCAGCAAAACCCTGTTGATCACCTTTTCAATCTGGTCAGATGCGTGGAGGCAGGGAAACACCTAAAACATGGAGGATGGTGGTCGTGAGGAGAAATGGCTGACGATGGTTTGCTCCAAAGTCACTGGAAAGAGTTAAAATGAGTGAATGTTGGTCTTTCAGAGCTCTGGTCCTTTATCTTTGATGATTAACCCACCACCTTTAGACAGATTCACACCAAAGGATGTTTCTATGGTCTCTATTCTTCCCTGCGATGCTCTGCTTGCTGTTGGTCATCCCAGGAAAACTTTACATTTATGGTGAAGTTCAGGAGGGTTTGTTATTCCAGTCTGACTCGGACAGACCGGACTTGTTACAGTGGTGCGTCTCTGTGTCGTGTCCCTCTGTGTTCTCCGTCCCTCAGACAGCAGGAACCTGCCCCATGGACGCCCTGCTGTCCTCTTCAGGGCCAAATACAGCGTCCTCCATCACAGCGACTACATCAGCGGATACAGCGAGACTCTCCTCATGCCGCTCTGGACGTCCTACACTGTCAGCATACAGGTACCGCTCTGTCCCTTGGACTCTCTGCTGCGGGACATTGATGCCCCCTAGTGATAAGGTAGAGTAGCAACGGTCATCAGTGCCTGAGCCTCCTTCCTCTGGTTTTCCAGGTAGAGTCGTCTCCTCTGCCTGAAGCTCTGACCAACTGCCTCAGGCCGGACGCCCGAGTCCCGCCCGCCTCCAGCCAGTCCTGCTCCACATACAGAGCAGAGAGACACGTGACGTACGCGTTCCTCTACCCGCCACGTAAGTGTTCCCCTCAGAGGCCACTCAAACCCTCATGGTGGCTCACTGACAGAAATACTTCAGGATGCTCTTCTACCGCAGTGGTAAAGATGACTGCAGATTTGGTTAGGGTCATTGTTCCTAATTAGTGAACCGTTCGGTTCGACTGTCTCGGTTCAGTTTGCGTGTTTCGTTCGGTTCATACGCTGCTCCATTTTCTCATAGGCGAAGCGTTTACACTCCAGAGCAGAAGGTGGCGGTACTGCGACCAAAGCCAACCACCAGTAGTAAACAAGAAGAAGCGAAGCAGCGTAGCCGGGTGTAGCAGAAAAAAATCAGTTGTTGTGGAGAATTGTGTGGGTATCAGTCTCCGCCAGTC
>NW_015151632.1:216847-224188 GCF_000732505.1 Cyprinodon variegatus
CCGTCCAGGAAACACACAGCCAGGCAGACGAGCTCCGAGCCAGCTCCCATGTCAGAGGATCATGAATCAGGTGAAAGCTGTGGACTCTGATAGTGTTTCAGGAAACTCAGCTGATGGCTGATGGCTGGTCAGGAGATAAGACTCTGCAGGAGGAGGCAGGGCGGTACAGGGGGGGGTCATGACTTTCATTCATAAATCCATAACATCACATGTGACAAAGGTTATTAAAGACAGAACCGGGAGGTTCGTTATTCTACAGGGAACACTGAGCTCAGAGAACATTAACCTGATAAATATTTACGCCCCAAATGATGATGACCCAAAGTTTTTAAAATCTCTTTCTTTCATTTTCCTCTTCAGCTGGAAGCTTTATTATAGCAGGAGATTTAAACTGAACAATGAACCCAGAACTGGACAGAAGGTCAGATGGTGGCAGGTCTCACTCTAAAAGCAGACAAACTATTCAACACTTTATGAAGGAACTTCATTTGATGCATATTTGGAGAGACATGAATCCCAAAAGTTTAACATATTTGTGTTATTCAAATACACATAAATCATATTCACACATTGATCATTTCTAGTTTATGACAATTTGAGGCACAAAATTAAAGATTGTCAGTATGACAACGTTGTAATTTCGGATCATGCACCAAATTCAATCATTTATGAAGACGTGAAACTAAGGAGAGACCCTCCTACCTGGAGATTTAAACAGAAATGGCTCACTGACCCAGAATTCATACTTTTTATAGATGAACAAATTAATAGTTATATGGATGAAACATCGTCCTCTTCGAGGTGGGAAGCCTTTAAGGCCTTTATGAGGGGTCAAATAATTAGCTTTACAAGTTATAATGCAAAAAAATTATCCAAAAAACAAAAGAATTGGCAGATGAGATTAAGATGCTTACTATCAAACCTTATGCCCAAACATCCATAAAAACGTTTTGACATTAAGAACTCAGTATAATGAACTTTCTGCATCCAAGGCCACCTCACAACTTCTACGTCTTAAACAATCGTTCTATGATCAACGGGAAAAGTCTGGAAATTATTAGCCTGGCGACTTAAACTATTAAAATAGACAAAGATATAACCGCAGTCAAAAATAATAAAGGACAAATTACTACAGATCCTTCAGAAATCAGGGAGAGATTTAAAATCTTTTTTGAAAAACGATATAGCTCAGACATGAACAAAAGCCTTCATATTACCGATATCTCAATGAATACAGATCTCAGCACAGCTATAAGTAAAGAGGAAATGTCTGTAGCAACAGATCAGGTGAAATAGGTAAGGCTCAACAGAACTATATAAGAAATCCAAACCTAACTGATTTATCCCCTTTTCAATGAAAAGGGAATCCTTCCTGCCTCACTAAGAGGAGCTCTGATCACTTTACTGCCTAAACCTGGCAAACCGTGCAACAAAGACCAATAATTCTTCTCAATGTTGATTTAAAGATTCTCTGTAAAATACTGGCTCAAAGATTGGAGAGAATTTGCCCAAATGAATTACTTGCAACCAAAATGGGTTTATAGCAGGAAGCAGGGATTTCCCAATGTGAGACGAGAACTGGATCTAATTTATAATATGGAAGAAAACCAGACACTGCTTTGCCGTCACTGGATGCAGAAAAGGCCTTGGATAGAGTTGGATGGCCGTTTTTATTTGGCACGCTGAAAAGATTCAGCTGTGGGGATAAACTTCTATACAACAAGCCTTATGCAGAAATGGTTACTAATGGAATTAGATCTAAACCATTCCTGTGTTAATATCTAATAAACACATTTGGAAGAATATCAGGATGTAAAGTAAATACAGAAAGTCTTCGATGATGTTACTGAATTCAGAAGAAAGAACCAGTGTTGGAAATCCTTCCCAATTCAAACCCGTAGACTGCTTTACATATCTGGGGGTTAGGATAGAACCACGTATAAATGACACTATAAACCCATGGGGGACTCATTGCTGCCTGGATAGATGGAATTATCTGCCCTTGTCACTCATACCACGGATCAATGCCCTTAAATCTAATATAATGCCCAAACTTCTTATTTGTTTCAGAACATCCCACTGTCTTCTCCTGCCAATTTATTTTCAACCTTAAAAAGTATTTTCACACGGTTTCTGTGGAATAATGGACGACCAATGCTTCGTTTAACACTTTAATATCTACCGTATGATAGAGGAGGCCTCAGATGCCCCAACCCACTTTGGTACTAGTGGGCAGCTCAGCTGAGGACTATGATGCACTATTTCCAGATAAATGTCTCTAACCTCGGGTGAATATTGGAAACTGATCCTCTCCCTCTACCCCAGTATATTTACTCAGCAAATATCAGAATTTTGGATAAAAAAGAAACCTATTGTCAGAAACATGATCACGGTTTGGTATCTAGTTAAGAACTATCTAGGTGACCCCTCCTCTTTAACTGACTTCAGCCCGATATGGGGTCACCAGTCTGCCCACCAGGGTCACCAGTCTGCCCACCAGGGTCACCAGTCTGCCCACCAGGGTCACCAGTCTGCCCACCAGGGTCACCAGTCTGCCCACCAGAGCAGATTCTGGTTTCAGGAAATGGGCTGAAAGGTTCAAAGACAACAGGAGATCTGGTGGATTCAGAGAAGGAGGTCTGGATGCCATTTGAAGAGTTGAAGGCCAGGTATGAAATCCCAAGTAAACATTAATTTAAATATCTACAGGTGAGAAATTTGATTAGGTCATTTCATAATCAATGTGAATTTATCCCCCCGCTGTCTACTTTGGAATGAAGAAGGATTGCTTTGGAAAAGGAATCATCTCCAGACTGTGTAACATGTTGGCTGAGGGATCCTCTGAGTCTTCTTGGCAGAACCTCAATGCCTGGAGGGAAGATCTACAGGAACATTTATCCTCGGAGGACTGAGAGAAGGCGTGTGCTGAAGCACTAACTACTAACACACGCCTCATCCCAGAGCTGCTCCTAGATGTGGAGAAGAGAAGGAACTTTTATTCATTGTATCTGGAAATGCAAGAAAGTAGTAAAACTTTGGAGAGAGATTAAACAAGCTCTAGAAACTATATTAGGGATAAAACACATTTTTGATCCTAAAGTTTTTATCTCAGGATTATACCCAAAGAGATATCAAAAAAATTATCACTGCCGTAGATTTATGTCTATTAATTTTAAAAAGAGTCAAAGCACTTTCATGGAAGAGAACCAGGAAACCAAAAGTCATTAATTGGATTAAAGAAATAAACAACCTTGCCAATGGAAAAGATTACATTCATTATAAAAGGGAAATTATCGCTATTTCAAAATATTTGGGGTCCTTTTATGCAATATATAGTAAACATGGATATGAGGGGTGTCTGGGGTGAACTATAGTTGCAGTTGGTCTCCTGCAGTGTCCTGAAATGACTTGGAAAAAGCACTTTACATTCACTCACACACTGATGGTGGTGAGCTACATGGTAGCCACAGCTGCCCTGGGCCTCACTGGCAGAGAGGCTGCCGTGCTCTGGCGCCACCTACTGACCACCATCAGTAGCCAATGCAGTTGAAGTATCTTGCTCAAGGACACAACCACACTGAAAGGCAGAGCCGGGCTCAAACCGACAACCCTCCGATTGCAGGGTAAACTCCTGCACCTGACGCCGCTGCCGTCTTTGCTAAAGGGGAAATGGATCGGTTAATTTCCCGCCTGCTGGAACAGCTGCGTTATTCCCCAGCTGTGGCGCTATGCCGCCTGAAGGGGGCGGCGTTCTGCCATGGTAACCATGTCTCCCTGCAAAGAACGTCTGATTCTTTAAATGTCTTTAGTCTCTTCACCTCCTTTGGGAACCTTCACTGGTTCCTGAGTTTGGGACCGTCTCAGCCAGACACTGGATGAGTGAATGATTGAGCGTCGTTGCTGATTGGTTGCGTTTGGCGAGCACCTCCATCTTAGATGGAGATTCTCTGTGCTGAGGTCAGTGCAGCTCTGAGCAGCAGGGTCTCTCAATGACTTTGATGTTTTCTCTATTTTAAAATCTCGTCTAAATCTGTGTCTCTGGCTCCCTCCTCGGGATTAGAAGGGTTACTGCACCTGATTCTTGCTATAGTTTCTGCTGGGAATGAGGAACCTGAAGTCTGATGGTGTTAATGAGCCGACGAACACCAGAATCCATCTTTTCTCGCTCCGGCTCCAGCCAGTGGAGACTGCATCAGTGTTATGGTTGGAGGCCTCCTCCCTCCCTCCCTCCCTCCACCTCCTCCTCTGATTGACAGTGCAGAGTGTAGCTCTGCCTTAGATGACAGCTCTGTTGCTGGCAGTGAGCTGCTGTCAGTCGCGCCTCCTCCACTCCTCTAAACCCGCCTTCCTGGCTCCATGTGGCTGGATGGAGCTGCGCTGTAATAGATCAGTTCCTGAAGCGTTCAGCGTGGGAACAGACCAGCCTGTTCTTCCCTCCAAACCTTTAGCCTTTAGAAGGAAGCAGGAGGCGGAGTCCAGGTTTGGTGTAGAAGGTTACTTAGACCCCGAGGACTCGCCGCCGTCCTCAGCGATCAGGAAGACTGACTGGGAATGTTTGGTCTTTTCCAGAACTGTCCTCAACGCTGGAGAAGAAGCAGGAAGCTGTCCTCGTCACCAACACTGCGCCCATGTATCCTGCCTTTAAGAGTGAGTTCTTCCTCCTGATGATTTCCTCACTTCCTGCTCAGACGTTTCACCGCCACCTCCCCCCCCCCCATCAGGGATATGGACCTACATCCAGAGGGCACTGGTGAAAAAATACGCCACAGAGAGAAACGGAGTCAACGTTCTGGTTGGACCGATATTTGACCACAACTATGATGGCGTCAGAGACTCGGCGGAGACCATCAGAGAGTAGGAACCTTCTGCTTTTATAAGCTTTGCTTCCTGTTCCTCTGGAGTCCTTTGGTCTTCAGTTTCTGACCGCAGGTTTGGGTTTAAATCACCAACAAAGATCTAAAGTTATTTAAAGGAGTGCCGAGTCAGCAGAGGACTCGCAGGAAGAGAAAGTTGGACTGAACTTGCTTGGTTTCCAGGGAAACTGCTAGAACGGCGAAATCCTCCCATTTATAAGCAGTTTTGTTTAACCAATCAGAGAGGGCGTAGGTTTACCACCGTCTGACCATAAGAACAGGAAGGAAACTAAAACAGCAAATAGATCAAACAGCCTGCCTCCGCTGCTGATTGGTCCATTTCCTCCCAATCTTCTCTGACATCATTCTGGGTGTTTGGACTCTGAAGGGTTTAGAGGACCGACTCTGACACTATTCAATAAATAAACATTAAATCCACTCAAACAGCAGATAAACTAATAAATGTTAGCAGCTGTTAGCAGCTGTACTGCTAACTACTGACACACAGCAGAAACGCAGACCAGACCACTTCTCTCTTCAGCCTCAGATTTACTTTAAACAGACAAACTGCTCTTCCAGCTGTCTGTCAGATCTGGAAGCAGGCTCTTATATAACTCAATAGCACCCCCTTGTGGTGAGGAACAGATAAGTACATACAGAACACATTCAGTCAGTCATACACACATGTCACCAGCAGCCATTAGATTAGCTCCTTTCTAATAAATATTGATTTCTGATCAATTATTTCATTTCTGGGTTGGATTTTCTCTGTAGAGGAGCTTCTAGATCTGCTGCTTCTAGACGTGTTGCTGCTCTGATCTTTGGTCGGATTGAAGCCAGAACTGAACATCTAGTCTGCAGCTCCTTGGAAGCAAAGCTTTTCTAGTTGCTGCGCTTCTATCTGCTGTTTATCAAACATGGAGCCTTTTATTGGCAGGGGAAGTTTATTCTGCTGATGTCTGGAGTTTGTCTACAGTGGGACCAGTAACAGGCTGTAACTGGGTTTAAATCCTCTCCTGGCTGACAGCAGCGTCTGATCCCTTCTTTTCCAGCTGGTCCAGTGGAACCATCGCCGTCCCATCCCATTACTTCCTGGTTCTGACCAGCTGCCTGGACTTCTCCCAGCCAGCAGAGTCCTGCAGCGGCCCGCTGAGCAGCGCCGCCTTCATCCTGCCTCACAGACCGAGTAACGAGGAGACCTGCAACGTAAGCAGCATCTATGAGCAGAGCTCCTCCACCAGCATGTTCCTCCTTCCTCCAGAGGCTCAGGCAGGAGGGAGGGTCTCAGTCAGAAGCTTCCAGGGTAACGCTGGCAGGTTCTCTCCACATTTTTACCTGAAGTTGCGGTTGTAGAACTTCAAAAAGATTACTATGGAAAAAGAAAAATGATATGAATCATCATTTTGGAGTCAACCCTTAATTATGCAGCACATATGGTGCATTTCCCAAATCAGAAACTGCATACCCAGTTACCTTAAATCCAGTTCTGATTTGAGCCTAAACATGGCTACCAAGGTCCACCAGCTAACTTTGCTGTCCACTGGGATTCAACCAGTCCTAACTTGATGGCATGAGCTGCTTTCAATGCCAGAGTCGACCCCCCAGATTCATCTCCTTCCTCCTGGCAGGTTTGGTTTCACCACCTAAAGCTGAATCCTGCGGTGCCGAGCGCTCAGCGCCGCCAGCGTCTCCTCCTGCTTTTCATGCTTCCATCTTAAACATGTTGGTTACCAGAGACCCCAGTGATGACGCATTGTCTCCGCCCCTCTCCACAGAGCTCTGAGGACGAGTCCCGCTGGGTGGAGGACCTGATGAAGATGCACACGGCTCGGGTCAGAGATGTGGAGCTGCTCACAGGACTGGACCTGTACCGAAGAACCGGCCGCAGCTACGCCGAGATCCTCTCCTTAAAAACATACATGCACACGTATGAGAGCGAGATCTGACCTCTGACCTCTGCTGCTGTGGGGAACGGATGTGGAACCAGGAGGTCCTCTGTGGACCAGCTGCGCTGCTTTCATCTCCATCCGGTTTCATCCAGTTCACTGAGCCTCCTGCTGGGATGAAGAACTAAATCCTTCATCTGCCTGCTTCATGCGGTCTGACTGGTTCTATCTGAGGGATTTTTCAGCCTGACAGGAAATCAGCTTTTTATGTTTCTGGTTCCTCTAATGGGATCAGTGGAGGGTCACTGATTTAACAAGAGGCGTGATTACTTTTCCACAGATTGGTTTGGATGCTTCATTAATGAAATTATTAATTAACAGTGTTTTTACTCAGCCTGTATCCGTCTGGATATTAGCGTCAGTGGGACAAAACATCCATGATGCAAAAACATAAAAAACCAGAAAGAAAAATTCTGCAATTAAAAAACTGATCAAAAACAAAAAGAAAAGATTAAAAGTTTGTTCAGCAGCAGAACGTCTGCAGCAGCAGCAGAACGTCTGCAGCAGAACATCTGCAGCAGCAGAACATCTGCAGCAGCAGA
>NW_015151632.1:226425-227343 GCF_000732505.1 Cyprinodon variegatus
AGGATCTATACTTCTACTGAAGTAACGGTCTACCTAGACTGGATCCTCCAAGGACGCGGTCTACCTAGACTGGATCCTCCAAGGACCCGGTCTACCTAGACTGGATCCTCCAAGGACGCGGTCTACCTAGACTGCATCCTTCGAAGTCCTTGAAAATAAGGAGACCAGAAGAGTTTTGACTGTGGATCAAACAGGTCCACCCTTCGGCGGGTTTTACCACCGTATGCTCTGTTGCTTAGCAACCGTGAAAGTTGACACACAAAGCAGGAAAAGAATGAAAACCGAAGTTTCCAAAACTGTTTATTTATTTTTTTTATGTAAAGTGAACAAAGACTGATTTAATCCAGAGTGGAATAAATGTTCCAACCAGCGGGAGCAGGAACAAATCAAATCAAATGTAATGATAGAAACCTTAGTCAGTTAAATAACCTGCTGCTGTCATTAAGCACATCACTGATGTTGCTGCTATTTTCAAATATCCATTACTGTAAAAATGTTCATAGCAGCATATTGGTTATTTATTCTCCAGTTTTATATTGTTAAAACACTTTACAGTATTTTAATGTTTATATTTTAACTCTTCCCTATTATTTAATTCTTGAAAATATTTCTAAGGTCCTCATTTGTGTGACCACTTTCAATAATCTTTCTGCTGCTGTAAATCTGCCCATTATGGGACAATAAAGGGATTTTCTATTATATTCTATAAAAGGGTTAGAAAGATATAAGTAAATCTAAAGAATGTATGTATAAAAAATATACACTCACCGACCACTTTATTAGGTACCCCATGCTAGTAACGGGTTGGACCCCCTTTTGCCTTCAGAACTGCCTCAATTCTTCGTGGCATAGATTCAACAAGGTGCTGGAAGCATTCCTCAGGGAGTTTGGTCCATATTGACATGATGGCATCACACA
>NW_015151633.1:0-9435 GCF_000732505.1 Cyprinodon variegatus
GTGACATAAATTGAGCAATTAGTGCAAAGAGTGTTACTGCAGATAGAACAAAGCGAAATTATGCAGGAGTTAAGAAACGTAGGAAGATGGAGTGCAGAAAAACAAAGCTTTTTTATACAACAATTTACTGCAGATGGGTGCTTTACTCTGCCACAGTAGAGGCTGGATGTTGGACAGACAATGTGTTAATGTAGTCAATACAGGGAGCCAAAACGTCAAGCAACCAATGCCAGACAAACCACAACAAAAATTTCCTGCACTTGCATTCGGTGTCAACAGATCTTTAACAGAATTATTTATTTTAGTTTATTCTGAATGCCACTTTCGGTACCTTCAGGGTACTTGTAGAGGTGAGTGATGTCCTCTCTGGTGTCACTGCCAACACTCTTGGTGCTGATCTTCTGGCCCACCAATCCAGTGGTGGTGACCTCTGAAGTGCTACCATCCTTTTTCTTCATGAGTGTGACAATATCAGCATTGACCTCAGCAAAAACAAAAGGGGCGTCGTACTTGAAGGTAAGCTCCCCCTCCTTGATGGCCTTGACAGGGATGGGGCCGCAGCAATACACTCCTGAGAATTCAAATAAATTCTCAGAATTGAAACTATGACACTAGATTTACTATGCATACATATTTCAAAAGCTGTACCTTCACTCTTTTCCTGAGGAGTGGGGTCACTAGCCTGCCAGCCATCAAAGCCAGGTTTGAGGTCTGGCCTAGTCATCCAACTTTCCACCCAGCAATGGTAATTCCTGCAGATATATAACACATTGAACAGGTGTTTTTGCTCTGTTTGAGCAACCCAGTGCTGTCCTTAGCTGTGAGTGCTCATAATTTTCTCAACCATGTGTTAAATATAATGCAAGTAAGTTCTAACCAAATCATTTCTCTAGATTGAATGGAATCCCCTTTCTCATTGACGTAACGTTCAATCACCAGGTTGCTGTTGGTGTCATGGGCAGACAGAAAGTTGGTTATGACTCGACAGGGAATGCCCAGTGCTCTGGAAACTACAAAGACATAAGATAAAGTGTCATGTTTGAAGGGGGATTATGCATATGTGGTGATATACTGTTTGGTTCAGCTAGACAAAAATAATGATTCTCTCTAGCCATACAGCCTCTCCTGTCTTACCCGAACAGGCCACAGCAGCAAACACCCAGCACTGTCCGTAGCGAACGGGCTGACAGGCTTGAGTGTCCCAGTTTCGCAGAATCTCCACACTGCCACGCCAAAACAAAGGACTGACCCCTCCTTCATATCCGTCAGACCATTTCCCCAGCAACACCCCTTTGTCGTCATTACAATTTACCTGCCACACAACAAAAATAGTCTAAAATTTTTCACGTCTGAAATCTAACATCTAAGTGTGTCATGGAAACATACAACAAAGAGTTGAATATATATGAACATTGGCTATAGAAATATATAATCAATAAAATGGAGAGGTCATACCATTGCACTCAGTACTCGGGTTACATAGATGGGATTTCTTCTCCCTGAATGGTCTTTTCCAGGATTACGCAGGCATTTAGGATTCATATCCAGAATCCTAAGACAAATATCCAGGATTCCACTTTCAAACTGTAGAAAATAACACACCCATTAGATTTGTGCCCCCTTAGAAAAGGATCCAGTAGACGTGGTGGAACAAAACTTCCCTAAATACGTCGGTTCTGAGGAAGCAGACAAAAAACAGAGCAAGATATGCGCACAGGCTTGGAGGTGTTTTTTTAAAAATTAGGTTACCTTATCAGAAAATATTTTCCTCTCACTGTAATAAGTCTAACTCAAGTTTAATCAACACTCTGACAAAATCCTGCCTCATTTGATTGATTGTTTATAGTGATGAAGAGAGGTTGATGCTGTCAGTGTTGGTGTTGGTACCTGGCCAAAATTCCAGGGAGTGGGTATGGGGTGTTTGCTGCTGCCTCGAAAGATGATCCCATCCTGAGAAAGAACATACTCGGCCAGGTTCTGCTCATTGTCCATATACACCTCATCCGCTGTTGCCAAGACAAATTACAAATAATGTCCCAATGCAAGTCCAAACTGCTATGCTTAGGTTTGAATTCTTAAAAGAGTGACTCAATCTTAGTATCAAGCAACAAAATACTGAAAATCGTTTGGCATGATTTATTCTCTTAGCTCTAATCCTTAACACATGTCTACATGAAACATGATCAGCTAAGCTCTTGTTATCTCTACAAGATACTTTACTTGATAGACATATTCACTGAGGGGTAATGTTTACCCACCTGGACACCAGGGATTAAACAGAAGAATGAACTCAATCTTCCCTGACTGGCCCAGGGTAAGAGTGTAGCGGCCAATAGGAGCTTTGGGAGAAGAGCAGATAG
This sequence comes from Cyprinodon variegatus, assembly GCF_000732505.1. Classification (NCBI taxonomy): domain Eukaryota; kingdom Metazoa; phylum Chordata; class Actinopteri; order Cyprinodontiformes; family Cyprinodontidae; genus Cyprinodon; species Cyprinodon variegatus. Next base: position 2,361 of record NW_015151633.1, read on the forward strand.
AGAGGGCCACCGTATTCCCAGGAGGGCTGGTTACTGCGGCACTCCAGGTAGAAGTGTCAATATTAGGAGAGACACCAAAACGGGCCCTGGTACCATACTGCTCAGAGGGCTGAGGACCTGCATGTTATCAAGAAAATTGTTAAGAGGGAGAAATAGTAACCAAATCTTTGAGAAAAGAAAATCATTGAAAAAGGAAATTTTGCATTTCCAGTCAAAGTTCACAAATACTGTCAGTGGGAGATAATGTCATATCGATTCAGGGCTTTTTCATTTTAATTTAAGACAAAGGTGGGATGATGATACAATACACAGCTGAAATGAATTTGTAAAACAATACATAGGTTCTCACCTTGACAAGTGCAGCAAGTTATCTCTATTCACAGTTTCTGCTTTATACATACAGGCTCAAAGTCAACCCTACACTTCCAGGAGAGTTGAACTACATTAGGAAAACATTATGTGGAGCAATATTGATAAATAATGCAAAAATAATGGGATTTTGATGTTGCAATGGCTTTATCCTTTAGGATCATAGCAAGCAAAAACTTATTAAAATGTTTTCTGCATTAGCTTTTTATTTCATCAACAACCAAACAGTAGGCGTTACCAAACAGATTTCAGGTATATAGAGTCTGAATGTGTGGTACATAAGCAAACAGCTTTTATATAAATGAGCAAGGTCCTGGCCTAATTCTGAAAAGATATTTCAGCAGTTTTCCAATCTGATGTTGGCTGGTTTTAAAAGCTATAGTTCACTTTTTTATTGTAATGACACAGAGTCAATAAGATCCTGGTATTTCTGGTGCTTATTCAGGAAGCGTCTGAATCCAGCTTTGATATATGTTTGACACATTGTTCTACTTAGATGTGTCACAGTTTTGACAGTTAATCCATCTCTAAGAACCCTGCACCGACTGTCAAATGCAGTGATGGTACCATCATGCCGAGGGCTGCTTTCACTAGCAGTGATCCTATTTCATTGCCTGGAATGAAGGAGGGATACCTCAAGTTAACAGGTATGGGACTCTGTCATCACAATCCACTGGAAAATCTTCACAAATATATGCTAAGACTGACACAAGATGTGATAAAAGCGCCTTGCCCCATCAAAACCTGGTCTAGGCCAGAAAACCACATGGTTTTCCCTTTCTTATAAGCTAAAATACAATTTAGTTCAGATGCTAGTTTATATTTATATTTGAGCCTCTTTGATTACACACATGAAAAATCCACAATAGATTTTTATATGAACATCCAAACGTGACATCTTTGAATCACATGACATCCATGCCCATTATGAGTGTATGTAAACATTTGATAGGCAAGATACACTTACCCCAGTGTCTAAGGTTTAACCATATCTGACTCTGTTCAGACATGCATTTTCAGCATAACAGCGCAATAGATAAAAGCTTATCCACTTAACGGCAAAGAACTTTGGAAGGACGTCTGTAAAGTAACTTTACTGTGCTTTATCTTCCCCGGCTTTAATGGGGGCCCCTCTCAAATCCATCAAAATAAGGAGACGTTTTAAAACTTGATACTATTATCTGTGATAACAGTATGCACAAATTTCCCTTCTGGGCAGCAACATTTCCTGATATCAGAGTTGAATTTGATGGTGAACAATTGTTGCCTTTACAAGCTTTTTGCAAGAGACAAAAGTTTTCCTGCAGTTTTATTCCACAAACAAGATCTACAAAAACAGAAAACCCTGAATACAACTGCACAGAAATACATACAGTAGGTGGGTTTCAAATGAACTGGGGGAAGTACACCGCAACGTGCTTTAGCTGCAAAAAGGAAACACCTCTGTATCTGAACTAGATCACTACCTTCCCTTTAACACTGCTCCCTCTGGATCCTCAAATAACTAACACACCCAGTAAGAGGAGGCTGAACACACTGACTTCCTGAGTGTGAGGAATTACCCTGACATTTCAACACAATTTTATATACCAAAAATACATTAACCAGTCCTTAAGTACTGCTAACTAGACAAAAACAAATGTAGGGAATCTTTACTTGTTAAAGGAAAGTCAATAATTAAAATAACTATTTGATTTAAAAGACTTTGTACCTGTTTCTGCAATGAAGTCAAGAGAGCTGATCCCTGGCTGGTAGCTTCCAGACCGAAGATAGAGACTGATGGAGAATGGCTGGCCTCTCCTCACTATGAGTTGATCAACTCCATTGAGGTCAGTGCGATGGTCGGTGTTGTTGAACAAACACTCCAGATTCCATTTCTCGATGTCCAGAGCTTAAAATAAAACAAACAGCCATATCAATAACTTTAAAACATTTACACTAAACACATTTTCTGATCATATTTAAAATGTTTTTTTTGTCTTTTTTGTAATTTATTAATTATGTATTTACATTGCTGTCATCTATACTCCTTAGTTAAACCTTTTATTGCAACTCATTAATATTTATTGTGTGGTCTTCGGATTAAACACATGAACCTTGGCACTGTGGGCATGTTTCTACTCAACAAGATAATTTTCTCTGGCAAATCTTGCAGCATAAATCAAGAGAGGCTTAACACAGAGTCTCTCCGAACTGCAGAGGGCTTGCTATGACAAACATTCTCCTATCCTCTGGATTGCTATATAAAGAAGAAGCGAACTCTTCTTGTGTAACATAGAGTATACTCTATGACCTATCAGACGGCTTGCTTCTCTGTATATACAAAACCCTGTTGTAATGATCTTCCCTCCAACCTTCTATGAGGTAATGATTTCAAGCCTGGGCGAGACATAGTTGCACAAAGGCAAAACCACAAAAGCTTCCTGCTGCTTCAAGGAATTAGTCAAGGGTCAGGGACTTCCACTCTTGGTCTCTATCAGAGAATAAAAACAGATGTTGGTGCAGCATTCTCCATATTCTGCAAAGGCTGTAGAAAGGCAAGCACAATCTACATATTTTATATCTGTAATGTGTGTGATATATTTTTTTAAAACAAGACCCCAAACATTGTTTTGTCCAGCTGTTTATAAAGAAAACATCTGGATGAAAAGGCTTTGATGTAAACAGCAGGGAACCTCTTAAAACAGGAAGTAGAATGTGAAAGCTGTGGTCAAAAGAAGTGTTGACAAAGGTTGGGTTTATGCTGTTAGCAGAGGCGAGTTTTAAAGGGAAATGTAGGACAAAAACTATGACCCAGTGTGAGGTCAAAGGTGGGACAAAAACCTCTTCTACAGGATTAAATTTGAAATGTTTAAATGATGAAATCAGGCTGTATGAAGCTGTAATTGTTACTGAGTTGTGTGGGTGACTTTAGTTCACACAAGAAAATGTTTTTCCCAATAAGTCTTTTAGCTGCTAAGATGGTGTATTTGTTAGTGCAAGCTTTGCTTATTTACACCAAGATATTGTTAGCATAGAGTGGAAAGATATTCATTCATCATTATTTAATTGTTTGGGATTGGTGTTAATTCTTTAATCAAATTTCCATCACTAGATTATCTAACAGCTTTGTTGGCCTTGGTTTTAGGTAGTTTTGCACCGATACCGATACCAGTATCGGACGGGGCCCCGATACTGCCCTAAAATGTTGGTATCGGTATCGGCGAGTACCAGCAAATAGGGCACAGATACCATTTTGAGAGCCATAAGTTTATTCAACTATTGTCACCCATTCCAGGTAGGCAATAAAAAGTTCTACTGGATTCACTTTATATTAGATTTTTTCCTGCTCCCCAAAGGTAAGCAGCAGCTTGACAAACAATGATGTCAATTATTTTATATTATTATGGTATTGGTATCGGCCGATACTGCACAGCCAGGTATCGGGTATCGGTATCGGGGCCAAAAAATGGCATCGGTGCGACACTAGTTTTAGGTCAATAATTAAAAAAGTGTTTACCTAATAATTGAATTAATCAATCAACCAATTAAATACAAAAACAGTTAGTTGACCATACATTTGATTTATAACAACACTTTTCATTGGATAATGAAATGATACGGCACTTGCACACAACAGGAAAGACCAACAGGTCTACTGCTAGTACTAGTCTATGTGATTAAGACTCATCTACTGGTATTTCTGATACCAGTTTTACAGATCACTTGGCAGAGTTTTATCAACTAATAAAGGAAGACTCAGACAGAAAAAAAAACTCGCATTTTGTGCAAACTGGGCCCATGGGACCTTACAAAAAAGTCCATTCATCAGCCGCGACTTCTCAAATTCAAAGTGACACATCGTGTTAAGCATCCAAGCTGTCTTGGGAAATATCTGATACTGAATGAGGAACGAAAGAAATTATTGAATATACCTGTTTGTTTCTGAAGTTCTGTATAATTTGGCTAAATAAAAGCTTAACTGCACATTCAGTGTACCTTGACTGTATCCAGTATTTTCCATTTCTTTCTATATATTATGATCACACATTTAAATGGTGAAATATGAGGTTCTATTGTGAAGGATTGTGGCTTAATTTACCACATGAACTTGAACTAGTTCATTTACAGGTTTGTGAACTCTGTTAATTTTTTTTTTGAGAAAGTGAACTATGAATGTGAGCTAATTCATTTTCATCCGTGTGAACTGAACTTTCGGCTTGTTCTTTTTAACTATGAACTGGCACAACATTGAGGTAAACAAGGAAGAAATAAGTTAAGCCAGTTAGCACCTCCCAGCTCAACTGTGTACATAATGAAGACTAAGATCTAGTGTTAAAAAATGAAAATAAAAAAACATTTGATTTCAAGAGCGATAAGACTTGAACCAAGTATGAATGGTTCAAGTCAAAGCTAAAGCTGTGCTTATAATACTGTTACTACTGACTGAAATGTTGTTTTTAGTGTCTACAGTCTAACTAGAAATAAAATTCTAACTTGACTGATTGACATACTGTAAACAGAGGGGGGGGGGTTCAAATAAAATTTTTGCTTCTGAATTTGTTCCATTTATTGAAGTGAAATATGTCTTTCTTGGTGTTCCTGTTTGTGTTTGTTAGGAATGGAAGTTTTCTAACCCTAACTAAATAATCTAATGCTTTAGAGAAAACCCACAACTAACGAGGTCCATGTTTGACCCACTACTAGAGCAAACCAAACCAAATTTGGCAGTTTAAGAAGTCGATTACTTAATGGTGAACATATGTAAGCAGCATATAATGGCAGAATGAGGAATGAGAAACAGATGCACAACTTGTATAGAGGTTTATGCCTGCTGTTAGTGATTATAAACAAAACAAGAAAAAATGAAACACTATATCCCAGATCCTGCACACATGTAATCAAAGGTGGAACTTTTATCCTTGACTTGTGGCTAAATATGTAGGACTAATTAACTAAGAAATGGATTCTAGAGAAAGATATTCCTTAGATTTCCTGCCTTTTCTATGGTATGTGCCTAAGCTACTCCTCCTCCTTGAACCTAAGCCCATTACACAAAGCGACTCTATCATCAGTAACACTGAGTTCAGTGTGAATCTTAAAAGGAAATTTTAATCAAGATGACCTAACGTGGCAGAAAGGACAACAAACATTATTCTATTTAAAGAAATTCAAACAAACAAATGCTCTGATGTGAGAGAGGTTTTCATCCCTGAGGTAACACTCACTCTGTCTACACTGCCGACCTTTCAACATCTAAAAATGAATTCTTTGTACATTTGGAAAAGGTTTGACATTTATGATGGTGTGAGGGTGTTTAGCAACAATTTGTTGACTGAAAATTAGCTGTTTTGATGGAAATGTTCAAAAAGAAGGGAAAACAATTTCTGTTTGCTTTTCAGAAGTTCTGGTGACTTCACGTAAAACAACATGTAGTTTAAACAGAAAAAAGTGCCCAAAGCCCAATGAAAGAGTCTTTATTTACATCTTTTTTCAGCTTGACACCCAGGTTAAAAGACAAACATTGAGGCTTGTTCTCAGAAGACGTCTGAATGTCTCCACTAGGGTCTAAAGCAACTCATTTTAGGAGCCTGCATGCCTTCAAATAGCCAATAGGCTAAATTAGTGGAAGCTCTGTGGAGCCGCACCTGTTCTCAGCTGCTGCTATAATCCCAGAGCAACTGTTCTCTTCTTAAACCGAGGGGATGAAATAGTTTTGATTCTTTTAGATGTCAGTTTATTCAGTATTCTTTCTGGTACTTTGCTGCTGGGCTCCTTCCTTATAAAATGTGCTTGCATAAGGGACTATGTGAGGGTTTAAACTGAAAGAATCAAAAATAACATTACAATCAACAAGGGTCCAGAACCACACATTGTTTATTTCAAGACCATGATTTCCATCACAAACAGATGATTGAATGAGTCTATTATTAAGTTATACATAAATAAATATAGTATTATATATTAGAGATAATTTTTCTTTTATTTTCAAAGACAGAGTTATGTCTTTAAATCATACCTGGATCTATTCATGAGTGTTTTAAGAGCCTGCATTGTTTCTAATCTCTAAAAAAAGTATCATTGACTTCATTCAAATGTTGTGTTTGCAAAAACCAACAGCTGACCTTTGGGAACACTGTATTTCTAACACTTGGAGGGTTAGAATTTAACTTTGTACTTTACACCTCGAACTGCAGATTTACTGAAGAAGGTGCAAAAATATGAACACACTGGTCTTTTTTTAGGAGGTTTGACAATATGCTTGCTTTCACAGAAAAAGGCAAATATAAAAGATTAAAGTTAAACTTTAAAATTAAAGGGGTAATTTAATTATTTTAAATCCTTCTTTTTTCTATTGAAATCAATCAGTTATGGTCTATATAAAGAGGAAATGCAGTGGTTTGGTCTGAATTCCTCAATATCACTCCTCAGGTATCCGTTTCAATCCTTCCCAATGGTACATCCAAGAGTAACTGGTTTTGATGCAGTCTCTTCAAATGCAAACTAAGCACTTTAAACCCCACCCCACTCCAGGTTGCACAGCATTGCACTGCCCTAAGTTTGGCCCTTTCTTTATAGTTTGATAGGACAAGTGATTATGTAGCAAAGCAGAAACTGGGGGTAATGACATGTGGGTTAATACACCAACAACAGAATTATACCCACTCGGAGCTTTAGCATCCCATAGCTGGACATTACACTGTAAACCCAGATTTTGTTTGTACTC
>NW_015151633.1:10635-18733 GCF_000732505.1 Cyprinodon variegatus
AACCAGGAAAAGATGTTTATTTCTAAAAAGAAAAAAATGTCCGTCTTACATCTTTGACAATCTTACTCACTTATTAAATTTTAACATTTTAACTTGCGCTTTAGGATTATAGGCCAACAGAAAGTAACACATACTCTAAATGTGAAATAGAAAAATAGATGTTTTACTACATTTCTTCATGATATAATCATAAATCTGAAAAGTGTGGCATGCACTTGTAATCTAACCTGGCATAAACCAGGTTGATGTGCATAGTTCAATTTGAATTCTACACATTATCCATCTGGAAAGCCTCCAGTGGAGCAGCAGGCTCACAAATACATTCTTGATTTGTTTCATAGTTAACTGATAAATCAAACTCCTCTCAAGTCTGGTCAGAAGGAACATGCAAACATCTCTCCCATCCATGAAGGAACAAATTGTGCCTTTTTGCTCATCTTTCAAACAAAGAAAGAGTTTTCCACCTAAAACAGACTGAATAGCTTAGTCTACAAGTATACTACGGTGCCGGTGCAGCCATGTTTGCTTTGCTTTAGCCTGGCGATTCTGGTTGACATTATACACGACACACAGGATTTACTGATTCATAAACTTTTCTAATGTATCCATTGGCTTCTGGCAAGATGCATTTTTGGGAGTTTGTGAATTCACACATCCCACAACAGTTCATCTTGCTTGCAAAGTAAGGATTCAGCCTATGTAAATATGTTTTTTTGGGGTTTTTTTGCTCAATGGAGCATCCATCAACTCCACATATATATTTCCATGCTGTATTGCTTAAATATATTTTTGTAAATCAGCGTGTAAGTTTTAAGTTTAACCTTGTGCAAATTCCTCCAGAGGTTTGCTGCAGTCCCACTGCATGTCAGTAAAAACAAACTGAAGCATTCAATAATGTCTGATAATCCATAAGGGGAGAGTTTTGCTGCTCCTGAAAAGTGCAGATCGATAAGATTTCTTAATCTAAAGTAGAAGATCATCAGCCATATCGGCAACGCGTGAATATCTTCATTCTTTTCGGCTCTTATGATGGATAATGTTTCAGCGTTAATAAATAAAATAAAATATTGTAACTTGAGTTTTTTGTAGCTATTTTCCTGAAGACTGTAGTTTTAATTTGACTATCATAATCCCTATGGGTGTCCATAAGGCTGGAGGCTGTCAGGATTCAGCAGAGTGGAATGGAGTTTCTTCCTATCTAGGATAGTGTTCTTACTTTTGATCCTGCAAAATGTGAAATGAAAGGAACCAGAAATAGGAGGATGATCACCATCTGGGTCCAGGAATTTTAAAATATTCTGTGAATACAGATATTAATTTAAGGTGGAAACCACAGTATGTTGGGAAAAATGAGCCACTTGGTGTAGGTCTGCACTTTCCAAGTGTTTTTCTAGTATTTGTTCTGTGTCCTTACAATTAAAGTGGTACTCAGAAAGATCCTCCCAAAGTACATGGTTTGGGTTTTTGAGAAAGGCATCCCACAAAGATCTCCAAGTGCTGTATATTGCCCTGAAAAATCATTTAATAAATCTGAAATTTAGACACTTTGGTCAAAGGTTATAGAGATATTTTGGACTAAAGTTTTACTTAATCCAAAAAATCTCTTTTACTTTAAATCCCAAAACAGATTATATTTCAAAATCATCAACCCAAAAAAGCAGCTTTATTTGGTTATTAACTTTCCAGGAAAAGCATATTAATCTAGGATGCAATCTAGATGAATCACTCAAATTAATCAAAAACATGCAATAATAATATTATTCATATTTAAACTAATTTATCAGATTACACTTTTGTATTACCTGAATTATTAGGCCCTATATGCTGATGTCAAAGATTCAAACTGATACAAAAATAATAGGCTTTTAGTGATAAAGGAATAGTGGAACAAACTATATGCACATTTTAATTTGTCAATTATCTTTACTTACATTTAATGTGTTAAAATTTACCTTTGAGAAAACAGCTCTTCAAAAGCCCTTCTGGAAAACCTCCACTGTGGAAATGCAATTACTTTACATCTCAGTAAAAAAAAAAAAAAATTGCCCCAATTAAACATCTTAAGTTACTTTAACACCAATAGATCCAACAGATACCTGAATTTTATGTTCTGAAATTAAGAAACCATTTTCTGCTTAGATATATGGCAATTAAATATATGAATTTAACTGTATAATTACATTATTGACAGTTTTATTCAAATACATTTTTGTCTTTATAGAGTTAGACAACCTACAGATGCAAAATAGTTTTGAGCCAGACCCATGTGCATATGCCTGCTCCTGTTCTTACCTGACGAACTGTAGTTACTGAATTAAAAAAATAAAAATTCACATTTACTGATGTGTACTGCAACAGTTATTCTCACTGTCCCCCTTCCTTTCAACCTAAATAAAACATCACGTGGCAGCTAAACTAAGTGAACTTGATAAATGCTTACTATATTCACTAAAAGAAAACCCATCACTCACTTAAACCATATAGGTTTGACCTAAATGACAAAACTGACAGTCAAATAAAAACCAAGTTCATACTGGCACTGAATGATTTCACCAATAAATTTAGCCCAAAACGTTTCTGCTAATTTTGCGATTTATATCTTATTGCAATTTACTTTTCCACTAAAAACAAGTGTGTAGCTGTTTTACTTTAGGGTTTTAGCTTTTTGATGAATTTGCTTGGTTGCTTGTGAACAATGAAGATATTTAAGGAATAAGAGCACTTCCATTTAATTGTTTCAGCATTCTCCTGTATTTTTGAGTCATAGGCAGGCTTGAACGCGCTTCTAAGAGTGTGGGGCAGTGATTGGGCTGCAACTACCGGCACACCTCATTTCCATTTACCGAATGGAAATTAGAAAATTGCTGCCATGTATTTTAAATACTTTTGCAGTAATCTACTTTTCTCAGAAATCACATCTGACTTCTGTGCGTCAACATTTAAATTCATGACAAGTTACCTCAGCAGTGGTCCCAAGACTCATCTACTAACAGACTGACCAACTCTTACCTTTGCCTCACCTTTACTTCCTGGATGTGAGGGGTTTCACATGCTTTAAAAATATTATTCAACCAGTCATACTTACCACTTAATCCACTGGAGAAAAAAAATCTAGAAATAAGTAAAAATGTCTTAAATTAAGTGTATTTATCCTTATTTTGAGTAGGTAAATGAGATAGTTTGCCAATGGAATTAGCATTTTTTACTCTTAAAATAAAATAGTTAGATTATATGCACTTGAAATAAGACAATGCAGTTGTGTTTTCTTTTTTTAAGTGAAAATTGTCTTGTTTCATTGGCAAAATGTCTCTTTTACCTCCTGAATCCAAGAAAAAATGCACTTATTTTAAGAAAAATGACTTACCTGGAGAAGAACTATGTACACTAGTAATTAATGAACATTTGTTACATACTTACTTTGAAATTAACTGGAAGATTCATCAGAGCTGTTTTTATCTTGTCTGCCTTTGGAATCAACTCGCTTTGTTTTACATCTCCTTCTGTGCCGTGACAATGCTTTGCAAAAAAAAGTGCAGTTGCACATGAAGACAAAACTCTTTCTTCTGAGGATTATACATTTTTCTTTGCTTTCTGAGGTCAAAACTAAAGTATGTGCTTTGCTTGCTGTGTTTCGGTTTTGGCTCCAAAGTTGGACATTATGGTGAGGAATGTTGGAGTGAGAAGGCAGAGAAGATAATAAAAAAATACAGTAAAGGCTTTTGGTCTGTTTTCTGAGACTTTCTGTGACAAAAAATCACAGAATTTAGAAAAAATAACAAAAGAAACTCGAGATTTGCATAATTAGTTTCGACCAGAATTATTAAAACGCATGTCCAAGGGGTTTTATTGAAACTTTCTGAGCCTGACACAACAAATGCAGATCATTTCAAACTATTGAAATATCTTTTCTTGTAAAGGAAATGTAATATTTTAATTGAATTCAAAATTCATTTTGGCAAGGATTTATCATCTCCTATGATAACATTCATTAAAATGCATCTTTCTAACTTGAAGAAATAAGAACGAATGTCAGAGGCAAGGGTTTCAATATTTTGAATGCATTTATCTCAGAAGTAAAGATTTAGAAATAGAGAAAAACAACATCTACAAATGATTTTCTGTTTAACTAGTGCAGGCAGACAATCTGGGCAATGCTGCTACTTTATATGTGCTCTTACACACACAGTACACAAAAGTGCCATACTTTAAGGTCCTAACTTTATATGGTGGCTTAATCTTAATACAGAGACGTTAAAAACCCCTGCCTACTTTTAGATTTCTTCATATTTAATTTTGTCACACTTGGCATTTAGTCAATTTAATTAAATTCAGTTTATTTATATAGCGCCATTTCACAACACATGTCATCTCAAGGCACTTTACAGTTCACCAGATCATACAGTCAAACTGATTAAAAGTTTTCTCTCTGAGGAAAACCAGTTGATTGCATCGACTCATCGACTCGAATGCAATCCCTCATACATTTATATAAATATATATTCTGTAAAGGACTACAAATAGATTGTAAAAGCTTTTAAATTGGAATAAATCACAGTGAGAGCAACAGTAGGTTAGAATTATTTCATCACATTAAGCCAGTGTGGAAGAGAAACTTAAGAGAATACTAAACAAAGGAGAAAGCTTTGCTGTGTAATGTTGTAAGATCTCATTACACTTCAACTGATCAATCCATATTTAAGGGTAGAAACAAAGGCTCAGTTAAGGTAAACTTGTTAACTTTATTACAAAAACATAAAATGAAAAAAACAAACATTGTGTGAGTATTTGTTTGTGATACAAAAAGCCAGCAGGTTTCTCATTATTTACTACCTACAAGTAATGCAGTTTATAAAAGCATGAAACAAAAAAAACAAATTTTGCAATTATGAAGTGTTAAACAGCTAATATTTTAATTTTAATGACATAAATATCAAATATTTCTATTACTTGTTTTAAACAACTGTGCAATTACTTTCAGCACTGCATTATGATGACCAGACTGTAATATTTTTATGATCTATACCTGGAAAAAAAAAAAAAAAACTTTTAGAGCAACCAGAAAACAGGATGGTTTACTGCATGTAAAGCAATGCTTTGAATATGTATTATCACCCTCATTGGTTTAGGCACATTTCTAAGTGATTGCTTTAGTGTTGAAGTAAAAAACATAGAACAAAAAACCTATTTACAAACACAATATAAAAGCAGCTGGAAACAACAGTGAGCTCCAGCTGGACCAGGAAGCCAGAATTTCCAGGCTTCCAGCACAATAAAAAACAACTGGAATCTTACCTAAAGTTAAACTTTTAAGTCAAATACTTATGGCTGCTCGACCAACACAGACACCAAATACAAAATGGCTGCTACATTCATTACAGATAATAAAAGCTGCAGTAATAAATGAATAATTTGCACCTAATCGCCTGTATCTCTTGAACCAATGGGATATACCGGTACATGAATTTTAAAATGTGTTCCGTCAGTGCTTGAGTAACAAAAATACAGAGAAATAAGTTTTTTATCAATAGCATTTAGTTTGATCACTGAGGACAACTTGCAGTTCTCTTTGCTTTTCTGACTTCGAACTTGATGTGATCTCCTGGATCTGACTTTGATACACACGTAACGCAGCAGAAACGCTGCTTCTTCTGGATGGATGAGCTTCAATCGGTTTTTGATCCCTGAAGAAAAATCAAACAAAAAAAGTACAAAAAGAAAATAAAAAGAATATTAAAATAACATTGAAAACTCGATAGCTGTTCATACCCCTCTCACATTGGTCCATATCGTTATATCGGATATGAACAATTTGCTGCTTTAAGTAAATAATCACCCTAATGCACAAAGATGCACAAAAGATTTGTCCCAAAAGATCTGTGTGTTTGAAGTGCCAAAAAAGTGGACCATCACACAAAGAGAGCGCATTGATCCTGTGCTCTTTATCTGACTAATAGAGCTTCACTCACCTCTGCATGCTTAATGCGTAAATCTATCCCAGCTGACTGCCATTTAAACTTTTATTTCAATACTTAAAAAGCAACAACTGAACACTTGAGTCAGTTAAGATGATAATAAATCGTGATACTCTTCATCCCAAAATGTCTGGTTAGCACACCGGGGTCTGACAACAGTGTCTAAACGTCACTTGGGGCGCTTGGTGACAGAAAAGTGAAATGATGTGCTCAAAAATGACCCTGCACATTGTCAGTATGTTTGGCTCAACCTGCTGCTGTGAAGCAGGATTCTCTACCATGAATATAATAAAAATAAATATGGATCCAGGCTCAGAATGAGCACCTGGATATGGGCTTTAAAATGGCTTTGTCTCCTTTCAAACCCAGGTTTATAGCCTTGCAGGTCAACGTAAAGCCCAATTTTCTCATTAGGCCATAAAGAAGAAAGAAAAAAAAGTGTTTTATCAAAAGACTGAGTCAGGAATTTGTCTGTTTACCAAACTAAAAGATTATTGCTCTCTACTTCAAGAACAATTTACATTTTAAAATGGAAAACATACTATTTTTTAAAAATGTTTCATTTAAAAATTCAATGTATAACATGGATGCATTAACACTTGCATTTTATTTCAGTGTTAAATTCTGTTTAAAGCAATGCATTATAATTAAAAAAGTCTCTGGACCTTTACTAGGTGTTGATTTTCTTTATTCGGACCCCGCTGATTTTTAAACGGTTAGTCCTGGTTTATAAGAAAGGAGGGGCATTGAAAACAAATGACAAAATTGACTGAATTCCACATATTTGAAGCTTTGTAACACATCTGATACTCCAACACAGATAGTAAGATGGAACAGAGTGTAACAGCAGCTTTAGGTATTATATATCTTTAATGTATAGATACTCACTTTGTACTGTACCATATCTCACAGGTCAGACCTCTGTGGACTTCACAGCATTTGTGCTTTGAACCTGAAAGATTCATAATTGATGAAGATCATTAAAAACTTTAAATAGAAGAGTTTTATTGTCATTTGAAGGGGTGATATTTCAGACAAAACTAAAAAAATAATTCTCCATTCCTGTTACTTGTAAACTAGCTTCACCTCCTTGTTCTGATGTTGCTGTCTGAGTTTCACCTTGGTTGCTTCTGCCGGTGAGTTTTTGACGGCGGATCCTTGAGAAGCCCCGACCTCTTTCATAGTAATGATGGAGGCACAGACAGAAGAGTTTTCCTCTGCTTCTCCTGCAGCAGAGCGGCAGCTGTGACTGCAACTGCTGAAACCACTCACGCTCTCCCCAGACGACTCAGAGCTGTCCACTGGAGAAGGGAGGAAAAGATTTAAAGCTGGACAAACATGTGGGAGTTATCAACTGTTTTAATAAACTTTGGTGTTAGACGAATCCTTTAACATGACAGAAAGAACTTTACAACAGGAAGACTTGGAACCACCCAGATCTCTAGTGTTACAGAGGAAGTGTCCAGGCTTAAACTCTGACACTCAGAGTCAGGTGAAGCTTTTTAGATTTCTTCTTTTTAAACTTTACCTCGCTTTACCTAATTATTTACTCACATAATAAGTTCTGATTTCCACAATCAGGATCTGTATCGTCCTCTTCCAGAGCTCCAGATGCAGATATGTATCCCACAGGTCCTCCTGAGACCGCCCTTCGCTTTGGGCCCCCAGCAAATCCAACAGAGGACATGGAACCCCGTCCAGAGGAAGAGGAGGAAGAAGAAGTGCTGCCTGAACCAACAGATTTTGGACGTCCCTCCAAAAGCCCGCCCTGTGAACCGCACGACCCTATAGTGGACGGTACTTTGGTATCTACATGGGGAAAATTAATACACTTCTGTTAGATGAATCATAATGAATCATGACCAAACATAAAAAAAAAATGTAAAAAATGATTAAAGAATCATCATCTAAGCCACATATTTACCTCTCCCTACTAAGACGTAGTTGATGGCCCTGTCACTGATAGCTGCTTCACTGGGCTGGATGTCCATAAAAGGCTTGTTTCCAATACCCAGGAACACTCTCTCCTGCATACGGACCTCTGAAAAGATAGGCCAAAAGTCAGGTGACAAAGACTAAAAAGTAACAACATATAAGCTGTAATAATCTCATAAAAACTGCTAGTG
>NW_015151633.1:19083-26383 GCF_000732505.1 Cyprinodon variegatus
GATGGATGGATGGATGGATGGATGGATGGATGGATGGATGGATGGATGGATGGACGGACGGACACACAGAATTAGTTTCAAACTCCTCCTGTCACTAAGCCAGGGAGGACCTATCGTCAACTCTAGTGTGAATTTAACTGGAACTGTCAGAGGAGTGCATTGTATCTCGAACTCCCTCAAGATGATTGTGTATAAAAATGCTGGTGGACTAAACCATTTAGTAATATAGTATAGTAATAATGGGTTATGTCTGAAGTCAAACCAACACACCATGTCAGCCTATCAGAACAACTCCAGGATAAGCTATACGGAGGTGAGCTTAGGAATAATCTACTGTAGGGAGAAGTCAAATATTCCCCTTTCTGACACCTGTGTCGAACATCCACCCTAATCATTATATACATTGTTATGCCATGTTATATAGTTGTTATGCCATTTTAAATGAGTGTCCAAACATCTAGTGGATGGAAAAGCAGTGGACTCCAAATTTTCCACCATGTAGCTTGAAAAGTAGCTATCATCCTCGGTCACTAGATGAGCAGATATATCCCAGATTGCTTTGCGAGAGCTCTCCTAGCAAGCATCATGGGATTCACTGTGACAGTGGCGACAAATAACCAAGATGGTGCAGGAACTGTGCGGGGAGGCGGAGTTGCATGACCAACTAGGAGCGAAAAGTAGTGATAATCTGTCCAAACAGTCAGTTAACTGAGTTCGCTATAAACTCCACTATATAGTCCCCGCTGTATATAGTAATTGATTGATTAAGGGGTTAGAGTCGACTAATATAAAAACTACATCTTTCAGCACTTATGTAAGGTTTTGAATAAAACTGTGACTTTTTCCTACGTTTTTAGGAACCTGCAGAAATTTTCATTTATTTTATCCATTACTGTAGATATTTACCAAGGGTGCAAGGAAATGAAGGAAATACAGCAGCCCTTATTAAAATAATTGCCACATGTTTCTGGCTGGGATCTCTTTCTGACCATGTGTGTTATATTTGTGTTTCCTTTGTACCCCTGTTGTGTATGGCCTGCTCCCACAGGATCCGCTCCAGGTCTTTGGTCCAGGCCTCTTTCACTTCCCGACTAGCAGCTTGCAGTGTGTATGTGTCCTGGCTTTTCCTCTTTCTGAACCAGATCTCAAAACACAAGCCGCTGTCCCCACTGTTCTGCGTCATTCCGATATCAGATGTCTAGATGGAACAGAAGGACAACAAAAACTGAAAATTGATGAAGGATAAGTTTTGTTTATCAGACAAGAATCTTATCATTATGATAAAATTAGGAAGGGTAGTTGTTCAAGTGACACTTCAGGGTTAATTATTTTATCCTCTTAAATTAAATGTTTCATTGATTTGAGTGAAGTCCTTCTCAGGATGTGTTATACAGAAGTGTTTCCAAATCTTAAGCCCCATTTACACTACTTGTCTGAAACCGATCCGTGCCGAGTTCGGATCAAGCTTGGATCAGTTGACCGTGCCAAGCTTGGTTCCTTACGACTGTTTACACATCACGCTAGCATGGTTCCTCGCCTCCTGACGATCTACGGTACTATTACTATTACTATTATTACTAATAAGCTATTACCAGTTTAACGTGGTTCAGTGGTGTCTGGTACGGTTCAGTTTAGCATGCCATTTACCCTCAACAGTTATCTCTGTTTTTACCATGCTCAGACCGATTGTGGCACAGTTTCAAAAGGGTTGTGGAAATGGGGCTTTAGACACATATGAGAAATTCTGCAAGAATGATGGGTGAATACATATGCCAAATGACTACCTTAAAGGACTGTTTGTAGACATATGTGTCATTTCCCACGTCCGTCTTTTTTGTCTTGCTGAAGAGAATGAGGTCTTGAAAGAGGAAAATGTGTCGCAGACATTTCTTCTTCCTGAATGTTACCATGAATTCATCCTGGCGTATCAGCTGACCCTGTTCTTTCAGATTCACCTGTAGACGCACAAGAGAAGAGGTGATTATTTACAATAGAAACCATTTTTTCATAAAGAAATTTCTTTTTTTTGACTCTTCAGATTTTGATAAATATGATATATTGCTTCTAACACTGACAGAAGTCAATATAAGACTCCAGATGTTTCTTATCAGCTTTAGCTGAAACCATCTGTTTGTGTAAGAACTCTGCATATCTGTAAACCCAGCTCCATTCCTCCTCGTAATGCTCACCAGATAATGGAGCCTCAAAAAGCAAAGGTCAAAGAAAAGAAAAAATAGATCGATGATCTCCTACTTTTTCTAAATCCAATCCCCTCCATATCTGTCAGGATTACCAACCACAAAAAAGATACATTTTTTGTATTTTCAGTAATGCCTCCTTCTACATCTGAATCAGTGTGTAATGTTACTGTCAATAGCTCACAGAGACCAGGAAAACTTTCAAACACCACATAAAACATCAGCGCCTGAAATCTGCATCTGCTTGTTCCTGCATTACTGTAGCTGTATACATTTTTAAATGTAAATAAATAACACAAATTGTATCTTTCATGAAATTAAACACAAAATTTAAGAACTATTGAGTCCTTGCTTACATCACACTGGCGAATAGCGTCCATGGCCAGCAGGTTGTTGCCATGGCGAAGCTGGAAGTGGATGACTTCCAGAGCTGCCTTGATCTCGGTGACCTCTCTGGTCTGATCCGGTCCACACTCCTGCATCACGTCCTGCAGCAGCAAACTGTACTTACTGATGCGCTGCACAGGCTTCAGCAAGTAGGACCATAAGTCCATTTTATCCCCCAGCTGCAGCTGCTTTTGCTGAATGAAAAAGCACAAATGCTGATGTTGGAGGGAATGGGGTTTAGAGTACAGATGTGGTTTTAAATGTTGAATTGTTGGGTTGAAATTTAAAGACAATGAAGTTACACTTTGGAAAAGAAACTGAGAATCTATCATTCGATGTAAAATTATGAGGATGAAAAAGTTCAAACTGACGAAAAAAAATATATATATGCTTTTATACATAGCTTCTTACAAAAAGTTCTTGTATCCCATGATATCTTTTTACTTTTGTCACAATACAACCTTGGAGTTTAAAGATTTCACAATTTCCAGTGCTAAATTATCAAAACGTAGCACATAAAAGAACTACTCTACACCAGTCTATAAAAAGGGACTATTTAGGAAAAGGTTTGTCTCCATTTGCATTCAGCACCCTTAACTCTGATACACCCAAGTACAGTTTGTGCAAATGACTACTGGAGTCCGTCCAATGCGTTAGACCCCTAGCAAAGTTCTGTTCAATCGATCAACCAGAAACCAAGCCAGAATGGCAGAATTGCTAAGCTGGAAAGACATGGTCGTCAAGAATGCTGGCAATGCTGGTGAAAATTCTCAGTCAATCAGGTCATAGTCTTACCAAAAAAAAAACAAAACAAAAAAACAATCCACTGGATTTTGTTTCTTTTTTTTTTGTTTTTTTGTTTTTTTTTACTTTTTGGGAATTATGGGCAATATGCAAACATGTTTGTGTTGAGGAGGACTAACACTCCCCAAACCAGCAACACCATAGGTGACAAATACTGGTGGGATGCTTTTCATGAGCAGGTAACATTTGATGGGAAAACGAAGCCCAATATGGGCAATCTGAGAAGAAAACCTAAAAATAGGACAGACTTCACCTTCTAGAGGTCAACAAATTCACATGTACTTTCCATCCATTCTGACTGAGCTGAAGAGCTATAGTGCTAAAAGATATGGGGCTGTATTGACCATTTTTGACTGAATACAAATCGAAACTACAACTGGTATTTATGCATTTCTAAAAAAAACCTTAGACATTATTTTCCTTAGATTCTAAAATAATGCAGTACTTTGTTTCAGAAAATGACAGAAAACATAACAAATTTAGCTGCAATTTCTGGTTAAAACATGAAACTACTAATGGAGGCAAATTTCACAAGTATACAGAGAAATGTTAGGTGCTTTTTTACTAACCCTGGAAAATTTAAACCAAATTATTTTAAGGAGCCTTATTTGACATGTATGACAACAAAGAGGCCCTCACCTTAAAGAAGGTTTTTCCATGACTGCTAAGAAGATGGTCCGACTGGGGTTTATTTTTGCTGTAAAGGGCATACAAAGCAAAACTCTCTCTCTGAAATGAAAGAAGAAATAAACACCATTAATCCTCATCATCTATATAACCATTTATGTCTAGATGTAAAAGTCAAACAGGTCACACTTCTATGAGTCAAACACATCCTCCCACCCTTTTTAAAAAGCTGAACACTTAAGCTATTAAAGAAAGACGTTGTTGGAAGCTACTGACATATCCTCGGTGACTAGCTACAAAACATCTGGAGGGGTTTGCTTATGGCTAATTATCCAATTAAAGGTCAAAAGTGGAAATCGTGACTTTACACAGAGACAAATTTGGCAAACTAGAGGTGTCTTAGATGAAGGGTACGCAGTCCTGTTTGGGCACATAAAAAACTGGATTTAAGAAGCTTACATGACGTAAAAAGCAGCGTCCCACTCTGAAGGGTTCCTTCACGCAGCTCTCCAGCTCATCCAAGAAATAGTGACGGTGAAAGTCGTGGAGTTTTTCCAAGTTCCCAAAAATGCTGCCCCTCTGGCCCCGGAGGTCCTGGGGGACGTCTGCTCTCTCCAGCTCTGGGAAGTAGTGCTCTCGGACATATCCCAGAGCTCTGACATACTCCCGCTCAGTGGACAGCAGTTCCTCAAGAATCTTCCGGACTTTCCTGTTCATAGAGAAGGAAATGAAAAATGTAAAGTGGTTGATCTTTTTGAATTGGGATTGGTTAACAACACTCCTTTCTTTTATTTTTAATCCAAGTGGTTAAAAAGAAACTGGTTATTTTACATCTAAAACTAATAATACATGCTTGTCATTGTTATTTCTCATTGTTTAAAGTCGTAGGGAAGCGGCTGTTCAAACCGTTGCATTTCCGAATTCTTCTGAGTGGTGCACAACCTTACACGACTGAATAAAGTGAATGTGATTGGTTGATTATCAAGAGGGCGGGATTGTTCTGTAGGAAGGTTCGCAAGCAAGTTTTATTGTGGCCGGTCTATCAGAAGCATCTTGCCAACCAGTTAGCAACTTAGTGCTAGTAGGTTCCCAATAGGAAATGACATTGGGACCAAGTAGCACTAAATTGGCGACAACACTGTCAAGGAACACTATGGACAGAGGAAACATGCAAGAAGAGGAGAGTTTAGTGTCGGAGGTCGTGGATGAGTCTCCTCCATCATTCATTTTTATTTAGAGGAGGAAAGCAGGGACGAAGATGTTGTGGAAGAGGACGCCAGGGCGGTTTGGTGTAGGAGGCTTACAGCCGTACATGTTTGAGCCCTGCCTCTCAACGCTGCCAGTTCTGTTAGCTCTACGCCTGCTGAAGACACAGACGTCCATCCCCGTGAACACTGGGATGGAACTCAATGGTAAAGCAATTTCTTTATTTCTTATTTCAACCGTTGCGTATATTAGCTGCGACATACGAATCAAGATGCTATGACCGAAAAAATTTGATTGACAGATGACCATTGATATATGATTGGCTGAATTTAGGTGTACAAGCTGACGTATAACTAATTGGCCTGCAACCTAGAATTTTTTTTAAATAGAAATTTCAAAATTTTTAGACAAAAAAGAATACATTTTAAATTTAGATATGAGTTCCCTACAACTTTAAGATTTTATCCTACTCAACTGATTCGGTTTCAGGTCAGTTAGGATGAACCCAATCTTTTTTTTTTTTTTTTTTGCTGAATGCCAGATTATTGATTGATCTCTGTATTAAAATGTTTTGTTTTTTAAGGTTCAGGAGTAATTTCCTAATTTAAATGCCATATTTCTGTTGACTGTCAGCAGAAGAATTTCTATTAACAGAAATAAAGGCTTGAAAACATCCGTCTGTGTGTAATTACCTTACATGATGTGTTTGGTTTGGTGAACTGTTACTGAAATAAAGGAGCTCCTCCATAATAATTTACTAAATATGAGAGCATGAAATTAAATTTGCTGTTTGCCATTTAGAAACAGATTATGGGAGGATTACTTACAAAGTTTTGCTGTCACTGTTTTCTGCTGGAGTGAGTAATGTCTCTGCAGTTTTTAAGTCCTCAGGGCTCAGGGTGGAGATGGTGCTGTCTTTTCCCTCCCCATGATTACAGTTTTCTTTCTCTTCGCAGCTCAGGTTCTCGGTCTGTGAGTCCTCGTGATGGAAAATGTGCAGCTTTTGGGTGGGCTGCAGATTTTGATCCAGGGAGTGTTTCCTGCTATGACAGTGTTTGTGACTTAGAGGCAAAAAGCCAGAGATGCTCATCTCATGTGAGCCCTCGCTCAGAGACCGACCCAAAGTTTGCCTTGAAAGAAAATCCTCCTTTTTTTCAGAGACTTTTCCGCTCAAATCTGCCACCCTGTGGTGCTCTTTTGGCTTGCTTTTGCTTTCTGTTGGTGCCAAAACAGGAGTATTGTTTGAGTTTTTAGATTGTGTTTCAGGAGAGTCTTTCTCAATTTTAAAATCAGAGTCAGAGCTGATGTTTGTTTGACAATTTGCAGCACAGACTCCCTCTGCGTGAGAGCTCTGTGAGCTCTTAGCTTCGCCCAGCTCATTTCTTTTCCCCTCCCTCTCCATTTCTTCGTGCTCCCCTGGAGTGTTTGCAGCTGTGGTCGACTGGGCCTGGTTCTTATCTACTCCTTTATACTTTTTCTGGAACTCCTCAAAGCGCTGCTTGACTTCTTCGCTCTGAACCCAGGCTGCATTCCATACTCTCAGCATCCCAGAGGCCTCTGCTCCCATGGCGGACGCCTTCACTCTCAGAGCCTGGAACTGCTGGGCAGAAAACTCACCAGCTAATCTCTCCTTGTGCATTTGGAGTGTGTTTAGAGCCTGAGCAGAACAACAACCCTCTTCTACCTGCATCAGAAATTTACTGCATTCTTTGGCCCAGGCTGTTGCCTGCAAATAGAAAACATGGTAACAGTTTTGCAGGGGGCCAAAGAGAGAAAAAAACAAGCAGAAAGTTAAATCGCTAGAGAAATGAATCTACAAACCTGTTCACAAAATCTGTACACATGGACCATCGAAACCAGGTCTTTCTGCCTTTGTTCTGCCCGCAACCTGAAGTCTTCTACATTAGATTTGAAAGTGCCAACGAGGGTCCGGAAAATCTCAGCAGCAGGACTTGAGTTTCCGATGCCAACAATCTCTGCTGCTTCTGTGACCAGTCTCATGGCATGCTGCTCTTTATCCTGCAACAAATTAAAAGGTGTCAAGTGGAACAAAAGTATTTGTTGCTTTTCAAGATTTC
>NW_015151633.1:26781-29991 GCF_000732505.1 Cyprinodon variegatus
GATGTTGGTGGTGGTATCATGCAGAATCATTCTGGGTTAAAAAACAATCCCAAAGATGAAGTGTGCATTTATTCAATTACCTTTTATGTCTGAAACCCTAGTTTTAGGCTGGATCCACAAAAAATGCTAGACATGGCTCAGATATTTGGAGTTTCAGCAGCAGTAAAAGATGGTTTTACCAAATAAAAAGGGAGCTGAACCCAAATCCACGCAACAGTCATAACATTTCTATTTGTTGAATGTTTAATTTCCTTTTACCTTATAAATATGCTATCATGTGTGTTAATCTATCACATAAAATATATATTAATTAAATATATAAATTTTTTTTAATAAAATTTAAAAGATTAAATGTTTGTATGTAATTTGACAGTACCTTGCAGTTATGTTCTATACATTCCTCTCATCAGAACAAAAAAGATTACCTTTTAAGAAGTGTAAATATGAGAGAAATACAGCAGGGAAAACTAATCTTGCTGAACTGAAGCAAATAAAATATTTTAATTTACCTTAAATTCATGTAGAAACAGATTAAAGTCTTGCAAGGCCTTTTCCCTGCCCACCAGTGTGTCATCTGTTGCATAAGAGTTCTTGAGAATCTGCTCTCCCTCTGTGCTGAACCACAATCCCTCCTGCAAGGAAAAAGATGGCAGTTGTAAAGAGTAATCTCATAGCTGGTCCAGCTGTGGGACTGATATAAACAAAGTATAGATTTTAGGAGCAGGAGTTACCAAGATAATTTTGGCCTCCAGCTCTCTGTGCTTAAGAAGGACTTCCAGGTGCTGCAGTGACTCATTTGATCTCATCACCAACATGTGGAGCTTCTCCTCCACTTGGTTGTAAAGACTTGTCGCTAACTCCAAAGCATCTCTGCAACGATATAGAAACAAACCAAAAATGAAAACCGAAATTTAAAATATATGATTGATTTGTTTTTTAATGAGCAGAACTGAACAGAATTGAATATAGTTGAACGTAATTTAGCTCGTTATATTTTAAAGCTGACGCGATCAGATACTGTGAAGGCTAATAAAACTGTCGTGACATGTTAAACCATAAAGGATGAAGATTTTTCAGATATCAGAAAACTCAAAGATCCTGAAATAAGTTATATTGGACCTTTAAAACACAAGTTTTTGTCGTAGATGAGGTTAAGCAAAAGAACCTTTGTAGTTCAACAAACGAATCATTAGCTTAGCCAAAGAAAAATAAAAAAAAAACTGTTTCTCATTGCCTTGAGCATGTTTAATATCGTTTACAGTTTTTGTTTTAATTAGTATATTTATCAGAAGCTCCAAGCCTAAATACAACTACTGCCCTTCACTTCGGCATAACAGATAAATCAAAAATAGAACATTGAAATGTTCTGTTTCTTATATCCCTGATTTCAGAAAGAGAAGGTCATAAATTATATATGTATACGGTATATATGTTTATGACAAATATTACGTATTTAAAAACTTTGATAATTATGACTTACAGAAAATAAAAACTCCAAATTTAGTGTCTTAGAGAATTATAATTTTTATAACTTAAAAGTTGTAAGCTTACAGTTCTTCCAGCGCTAATTAACCAGTGTATAAACGCTCTCTCTGTCTGCCTGTGTAGGCTACAAAATCATAGTAAGACTGCTGACATGCTGTCACTGACACCCTCCACATGGCTGGTACGCTACAAAAGACCATTAAGGATCCTGGTTGTTCACTGAGTGCTGAATCCAAGAATAAAATGGAAGAAGTGTGAGTGGAGTTAAAAAAAAAAAAGAAAAAAAAAAAGTTTGGTAGGAAAACTTGCACAAGCAACAAAATTACTGCCATGGAAAGAGGACTGTCAACCAAAATATGTCCCCAAATTTAGAGAACTAAGACGTTAGTGAGATTTACATCACATAATTTATTACAACACTTGGGTTAAAAATGCCACATTCCTTGTGAAAAGTCAGTCCTGAATCAAAGACTAGACTTGTTCAGTAGTGTGAAGCCCTTTTTTCAGATGAAAGCAAAATTAGCATTTCATTTAGCATATAGATGATTTCACTTCGTCAGTATTTCTACACCCATTATTTCCACAGGACTGCGTGGGTTTGTATTAAAAGAAAAAAAACTAACATCCTTATTTATAGTGCCGTCCCTGTTTGCTTATGATGAGCAAGATAGGAAAAGTCAGGAGTTCACCACCACACCTATAGTCCTCAGACTGTGGAAATCTGAATTCCTCTTTCTTCATCCTTGCCAGTAACGTTCCTCCCTCCTTCTGCAGAGTGACCAGTCTTGTATCTTCCAGAACCTCCTTCATTAGAACTCTTTGTTCCTGAATGCTGTCTTGAACTTCCTGCAGTGGCCACATCAAATCAAAACGTAAGACCTGACGATGAAAACAAAACAAACAAGATTCATCATGCTATAAACATGTCCTACCTGGGCAGAGTCCATCTGTTTCCTGCTGTCCACTTTCTTGATGGCCTTTTGCAACAAGCTGTTGGCTCCTCGCAGGTTGGACATGAAAGGCACAAGCTTCTGAAATATAGGAAAATATGAAAACATTAAACCCTATTTGGAGGTATAAAGATGACAAAGACAATATAGAGAGTAGAGCACAGTCTGATCCTCTAACACTCATCTACTGTTTGCTGCATTTCTTGACGTGGAGGAATCTCAAAGAGTGTTTAGGTTCAGACAAGGGACTGGAATTCCTTCACTGTTATTACTACGAGTACTGTATCTGTAAAATGTTTACATACAGCAAAATGTTATTTTAATTTTCAAATGAACAAAATATCAAAATTCTTGATATACTGTTTTATATTTTGCTTTTAAGGTGTCATCCTCCAATCTGTTCTATATTAACACTTTTCCCAGCAGCTGGACAGTATTTTTCCAGTTTTCAGAGCAGATTCTTTCCCAGAGGAATTTTTTTTTCTCCTTTTGACCACCGAGCCCTGACCTATGAATCCTTCAAGTGAGTCAAATGAATATTAGTCACAGAGCAAACCTGTGCTCTCTGTCCATAACAGGCAACTTATAAAAGATATAAGACAAGACCATCATCTGTTTCAGATTTGCTGACTCTTTGAATAAAGCAAGGAGAATATATCATAAACAAGCATGGCATCCTTCCTTATGCTTCGTGAAAAACATTCAATCGAATGCCTGACTGCATGCTCTTTGAGTTATTTGACAAAAAATAATCCACCGATTGGACAAAAGATTG
>NW_015151633.1:30648-38189 GCF_000732505.1 Cyprinodon variegatus
ACTACAGAAAATGGGCTTAAAGTGTAAAAAACCGAACTTCTCCTTTAACATTGTTTGAAAAAAGGTGAAAAATAAACAAACATATAAATACATCTCTAGCCACTGTGTGCTCTCTGCAAGATCACGTGATCAACCTTGCAATCATACTGGATCGGAATGCTGGATCGGCATCAATAACCCGATCCAGCTAAATAGTCATGGAATTTCCCCATTGTGGTATAATAAAGGGATTTACATTTATAAGTTTAAACTAAGTGCTGAAATGCATGGAGGAGGGGTTGGACATGACATTGTTGTTGCTGCAGGGAGGGGCTGTCCAGTTGATTTGGAAGTTGATTTTCCAGAAATTGGTAGATGTGCGCACAAAAATACGCTGTTGTCCAGTCTAAGGAGAAGAATGGTTTGATTTGAGAAGATAATAAAGCAACTGAAGCAAACGTGTAATGCTATAATGTCCAAATGGAAAGAAAATCTCTAAAAAGAGGAAATGTTTGTGTAAAATTTGAGTCACCTGGGTCACAACAAAACAGATTTTAATCAGAGGCAACTGGACTTTTGTACACTCATCATGATTCAAATAGCAAAACACAAAAAACACACAGCAAAAGACTCCACAGCCCAGGCGGGGAATGGATTGATCATTGATTTGCATCTGGGAAAAAAAACAACTAACAGCATCATGAGAAGAAATCAGCACAGACATTGCAGGGATAGAAATGCTTCTCATTTCAAAGCAAGGTTCTGGTGTAAAACAATGCTGCTGCATCCAACATTCAATAATAAAAAGATTTGAACACTATCAAAACCCTATAGTTAGGTAGGAGCATCTGATAACATGACAACCATTGTGTCCTACTACAGAAATATGGCCTGTACTGCAAAAAACCAAGAAGCGCAAAAACATAAAAAAAATAAAGTTAATGTGCTGGATCCAGCAAACATGGAAAATGATTCCTCTGATCAAATTACAGATGTTTAGCACATCTCAAAGCTTATCAAAACCTCATAAAGAGAAGGGATATGGACATTGCTATTTTCAGTTACAAAGAGTGGCGACACCTCATTAGATTTGGGAAATTCACAGTGAAACTCCCAAGTCTTTTCTTTGCATACCAGAAAATTAACAGACTAGAAAATACATTTAATTGCAACAGATTCTAAACAACTTGAGCAAATATCTCCAGCTCTCACTTCTCCCCATTGGTTTTCTGTTTATTTTAGGACTATTACATTTTTGGTTTTTCTTGTGATACTGGTATTGAACTACGGAGAAAAATGCCAAAAAATAAAATAATTTTTTATTATTTGTGAAATAATTAAAATGATCATTCAAAATATTATTTATAGTGCAGTAAAAGCTATATTGGAAGATTTTTGTGATTTTTTAAAAAGAACTGCCCTCTCCACTTAAAAAAAAAAAAAAGATTTGATAGGCATTCCAAAGAGGAATGCCTATCAAATCCCATTTCTCCTCGTGCACGCTCTGTTTACAAGCTGCTGTTTGCATCGCTCATACAAGCTTACTTACCAAAAGAAGATTTGCAATTTTTCCACAATGCCAGACTCTCCACCGGTAAGTGAAAATGGGGGCGAGCACGTAGGACGGTCTTACATAAACATGTTAACAGAATGATTAGGAGGACCACTATAGCTTTAAAAGTACAGTATAGAGGATGATTTTTTTATATCCAGGTGGATCATCTAAATAAGTGGTCCTACTAATTGTCAATTGTCCTACGTGCTCATCCCGTAAGCTATCTTTTCCTGCGCAGGTACACTTTAAGGCATATATCTATGGTGAGCTACGGCTTCAGACAGTCACTGAAGCTCACCTTTCTCACCACGGTTCTTTGAAAATGGCCGAGGGTCATAAGAGAAAAAGTGTCTACGAAGTTTATGAGAAGAAAAGAAAGGCCTCGGAAGAGACAAATAATTACCAGAATGCGTTGCGCGGAGAGCTCTCCTCTCACAGAGCTCTCTGCGAAAAGCATTATGGTATTTGCTGTCACAATGGCATGCTGTTGCCATAGGCTGTTGTTACCAGAAAGCGGCAACTAATAACAAAGATGGCGCAGGCACGCACGGTGGCCCACCGGGGAAGTGATCATCTGTCCGAACGGTAAGTTGACTGAGTTCACAAAATAGTCCCCGCTCTATATAGTGAGTGAGGGATTTAGAGGTTAGGATGGACGTTTGGACACAGTAAGATTGTATGAGCTATGAGAACAGCAACTTTGAAAGACGGCGTGCATGAGGAGAAATGGGCTTGTGCATGCTCTCGCACGTGCATTATTTTTTTTTTTTTAATGGAGAGGCGGGTCTTCGAGAAAATCCTCAACAATTCCCTTAAGTGGGCATAAGTGTCTTAATGAGCTTACAAACATTTTTGTAGCTACAAACAAAAATTCTAAAAATAACAAAATTTAAAGTAATAATAAAAAAAGTATTATAAAGCATCTTTGTCTGCTAATTGATCCCCCATTCTCTTTATATCCCTCTCAGATTAGAAGCCGTCATCAGATTTACAGCAGATTATGCTCTAAACAGCTTGATTACCTTTTGCAGTTTCTTTCAACTGCCAATTGTTCTATTTTTTACTTGATATAAGCATACCACAATATTTAAGCTAAAATATAACTTTTGTTTCATTGCATAAAGATAGTCTGCTCTTCCATTTAATTAATTTGTGATGGCATATTTTGGCCTTTTTTCTCTATTAATGTTAATCTGCTATTGCTATTACAGATGGTACAAATGTTTAAATGTGCAAAGACTCTTTCTCTATTGTCTGATATTGAATCAATGCTTTCTTTGTGGCCACAATGACTGCAGAAATTTCAATCTGAAAAACTCACAGAGAGAGAAAGATGCAATTTTATTGATACAATAGTTTGAACTTTGGCGCTCAGGCTTCGGCAGGAAAAATAAACGCTGATTTATACTTTAATGCAGATAAACTGATGTATGAGAATATGGATATTTCCCCCGGGCCTGAAACTGGTGGTGGAGTTTAGATAGATGAAGTTTGCTTATTTCCATAGAGGCTGGTATACAGGGTGATGCTTGAGTTAGATGTCACTTGAATAAACAAAGTTTGCATAAACTGTCCATGAACTGTCCATGAAGAGCAAGCATGAAGCGACTGTGGAGAGAAAAAACTCCCCTTTGGGAAGAAACCTCTGGCAGAACCAGGCTCAACATGGCGGTCTTCTGCCGGACCGTTTTAAAGTGACAGGGAACTCCATGAAAGTCTGGAGGGACTACACACTGGAAGGTGAGGTTGAAGGAGCATCGAGGAGAAGTCGGATGAGCTTACTACAATGGTGGAGAAGGGGATGGAGGTGGGTTGTCTGAATCAAAGTCCGATATACTGTAGGAGCGACGGTTCTTGCGCTTGCTGATGAGCAGGCCGAGAGATGATTTGGAGTTGCTTTTAAGGTGAATGCTGGATGATGATTGGGCATCGAGGAGATGTAGCTTGAAGCGGATTGGCTGCATCGGAGGCGGATCAGCCTCAGATTGAATGGAAGTAATCAGAGTTTCTTCAGTTGAAGTTCCGCCTTAGCTTCATGTTTGAGTGTGAGTTATTATCTAATCTTCAAACATGTCAAAATATATAATACCTTTTAAGACAATTTCCAGATCTAGTGAACATGTTTTCAAATAACCTAACGCTTTTGCCTACCGACGATTTTGCTTACATTTTCTTATCATTTGCTGCAGAAAAGATCAGTGTGTATAATACCTGATGGAACTGCATCCAGTCCTTGTGATTGTAAGTAAACGTCCCTCCCAGCTCAGCTGTTAGCTGTGGAGCTTCCACTGTCTTGTTGAGGGCTCTTATCGATGAAACAATATCCATCTATTAAAGAGATCACAAACACTGTTAGGAAGCAGTTCCTTTCTTCCTTTGACTAAAACTCAAAAGAAGCACTGATGTATCTAGAAGCTGATTTGGGTTCTGACCTGCAGACCCGGCTGCTTCTCTGGCCGCGGACAACTATCCTTGTCGATCAATATGATAATGCAGTGGACAGCGTGGAGAGCTTGCTCCTGTTAAAAGTCACACACAACATATAAGGAGAATTTTAATTTGTATTTAGAGAGCCTAAGTGTAGAAGAAATTTCCTTATCCTCATCTTTACACTAAAGCAGAGTGGACATTTTTTATAGACCATCCAAACTGGAATCGTATGACTTTAACTATTGAATTCTAAACTTCCAGGGAAGTCAAGAAGGAGCAAAGGTCTTCCCAGAATTTTTACTAATGCGACTGTGAAACAATGTTCATGCAGGTTTCAAGTTTTAACCTGTGCCATTAGTAGTGCCTTGTAGAGGTGAAGCGGAGGAAGCTTCTTCCTGCCATTAATCACCAGAGTCATTCCAAGCTCTCGGACGTCTTTCCTGCAAAGACAGTGGATTATCAAAGGTTGCTCTCCTTCCTTTTTTTTGTGATAACCACCATAATCAAATTTCAGACTGGATCTAATTTGCATTTCTTTTTTTATTATTATTTATCCCAGACATCAGGATATTGTTTCTCGTTTCAGATTATTGCATTTTACAATAATAACTGGGTTGAAATTCCTTGCTACAAGCCAGTTGCTCTGCTGTCTGATTATATCATGCCTATTTGAGTGTATATGGCTTTCCAAACTGTAAAGGAGGAAGTCTAAAAACTTTATTTATGAGTATTATGTGCTTACAATTAAATGATATAGCATCATAACATGTTACAGGACAAATTATCAATGCTTCATAGTGGAATCTCATAGGCATGCTAATGTTAGCAGTAACTCTAAATCCTGTTCCCCAGGACCCAGTACCCTCCATGGTAAGCATTTCCCTGCTGCAACATGCCTTAAAGAGAATAGTGAACAAACATGCTTGTGTAGCACTCAATTGCATGCTGAGAAATCAAAATATTTCACTGAATAAGGTGGGGCAAAGACACATCTAAAGTATGCATGACTGGCTGAGGAACTAAGACTGCACAGTTAATGAAACAGCTGATGCTCAGTCAGATACAGAGGGATACAGAGATAAATTTTAGCACTCTGAAATCAGTCAACTTTTTTAAACTGTATTTTAAATACCATGTATCATTATCATCATTATCTAAAATATCTATAGGCATTTTTTTTTATTGGACTGAGATCAGGATACTGTTAGCCTTTGCAAAACATTAACTGTTTTAATGACCTCCTGATCTGCAGAGACTCTGGTTGAAACATCTTATCTGTTACTTATCCTGAAATTTCTTACCATTCATTAATTTAAGCCCATATGCTCTCTACTGATTACATTCATTTTAATGTGGTATCAAAAGAAGTCGCTAGTCTTTATCCAAGCTTTATATGCATTCACACAGCATTCCTAAACTTCCTCTCAATCAGGCAAACTATTGTGAGAGAGCCTACACCAGACGAGGTTGCTAATTCTGGCAGGACACTGCATACCAGTCTGCTGGCAGCATGCCTGGCTGAAGCAGACTGCTATGATTTGTCTTTTTACTGGAGACACTGGAAGGTGGGGAAAAAAGGGAGAACGAGCTTTTCAAACCTTTAAACTTTACAATAAAGTCAATGTTAACAAGTAATGTTGTTAAAAAGTTTACAAGCAGACATTTGAACCCAAGTATTCCCTGTTCTATGAACATTCTGGACAATTTAGTCATTATTTGATGCTCTCACGGGGTACATAGGAAATAATAAACGTTTAATTAGTTTATGGAATAGAAAGATTTATACACATTTGTGACCAACAGCTGAGGACCCAGTGTAGCTATAAAACTTTGCCTTTCCTTTGTTTAGCCAAGCTGAATATATTTCTAATTATAATCTGCTGCCCTCTTGTGGTCAAATGTGTCATTGCATGCTGGCGTAAGGTAATAAATATTCTCTGTTGAAAAATAGAGGTCACTAAACTGTCATTTGTATTTTTATGTCATTGACAGAATAATTACTTCATAATGAATTCCAAGACAACTTTAAATCCTTTATAAAAGCAGAAAGGAGTATAAACCAGTGCAAAATCTACCCTCTCTTCTTTTCCAGCTTCCAATCAGCTACAGAGTGTTTAAGTATATTAATATGTAACGTTTTTATCAGCGAAAACCAACAAAGCTTTGTCTGATGTACCTCGGTATGGAGTGTAAGTAGAGCAGCAATTCACAAATGCTCTCTGCAGACACAAGAGGGGTCATCCACTCCTTCCTGTCGCCATGGACCTCGACCACCGCCCTGCCGTTCCTGTCCCTGCTGCCTACAAATGTAGAATAAAAAATAAAAAAACAGATTTTTTTTTTTTTTTTGTTTTGTCAATGTGCTGACATTTTTGTTAAATTCACAATTAAACAGTTCTTATTTAAATTGCTGGATTCCTCAGTTTGCATTGAATATTTAATGGCCCTAATGATGATTAGTGAATAAGGATACCCTTAATGACTGTACTGAAAATCTGTTGAATTTTAAAACAACCAATCTTTTTCTTTTTTTCATCAAAAAATTGTTTTAGTTTTTTGTAATAATTTCAAAAAGGCACATACTGTCCAACTTAAGAGAGAAGACATTTAATTGCAATCTTTTGGTACTAGACCTTCATCAGGCAACTTGTTCCGAAAATGTTGCAATTAAATGTCTTCTGGTGACAGCGTGTGGGAGTCCCCTTTTAAAATGTGATACATTTTTCTCCTATGTTAATGATGTGTGAAGTGCTTTATTAAGTTTTTTTTTTTTTACCATAGAAATTATGTTTTAATTTCTAACATGTCTTAGAAGATCAACATACCTGGTAAACAAATAATGCCCATTTCCAGGAGACTGCTGATCTTCCTGAATGTTTCTTCTGTTTGTAAGCCCTGCTGACAGTCAAGACTTGTTGCAGAAGATTGTTTTTCCACCTTTCCACTGAGAATTTTTGAGCCCAGGCCATTTAAGCTAAATGGAAGCTCCACTCGGCTTGAATCTGAATCTGATGAAAACAGAAATGAGAAACACAATGATTGCTGTATTTGGTTGGTTTATAGAATGAACACAACTTTTTTCTTCTTTTTTTTTTTACCACAGCCTGTTGTCTTTTTGATAAGGCTGAGTTTAGGGTCATAGATACTTAATGTTGACACATTTTAATCCAATGTAAACCTAGCATTTATTTCTATTTGGCATCATTGTGGTGTAGGGCAGTGGTTCCACACCTTTTTTCACTTGTGTTCCACTTTGGGCATTTTGTCTTACCATGAGTCCCCCTCTCAGTCAAAAGTATTGATGATTGTCCAAAAGTGGAACATACAATAACAGATATAAAGACTAAAATAAACACTATTTCGAGGAGCAGAATGGAGAGATACAGAAGATCGTTTAGGCTGGCCACCATTGAACAGTTTAATGCTCTTGAAGGAGTCTTTTTTTATATCATTATTTCTTAATCAAATTTAGTGTTTTTTTTAATCCTATTTTATGTTTTTATCTTTGCTATCAGGCAGGGGAATTTCTATCTATCTATCTATCTATCTATCTATCTATCTATCTATCTATCTATCT